>NC_142160.1:16231122-16382857 GCF_024610735.1 Ursus americanus | reverse complement strand
AAGTAGAAATACGCAGTAGAAACACTAGGACTTGGTGAGTGAGTGCACACAGGGGTAAAGGGGGGGCTCCAAGGAGAATGGGGACGTTTCCGGCCTGAGTCACTGATTATCCCATTTCCAATTCCTTGAGTAGGGAACATAGGAAAAAAGCATGTTTCAGGAGGCTGATAGTGATTTTGAGGGGCTCGTGACATAGCCAAGTAAAACGTTCAGCAGGTAGCTTTAGACACGTGTCTGAGCGTCCAGACTGGAGCTCTACGGTTAAGGGGCATCACTGGAATTCTGTGCTGTGACTAGAGATAAGAGTCACCTTCCTAAAAACAGTTGATCAAATGGAAGATGTTATGGTAGCAGCATAGTCTTTAAATCTAAACACAGACCATCCCACGCGCAATTAAACTCAGCCCCCAGAAGAGGGAAATTTGGTTGGAAGAGCTGGACTTAATCACAGGGCCCATGTCAATGGAGGCTCCGAGTATAAGGTCTGGATCTCTTCCCATTTACCCGGCTCTCTCGGTCTCCAGGGAAGGAGCTGCATGGGAGTTTGAACTAGAATAGTTGGTCACCAGTAAGTGTAGAATGAGGATCCCAGACCTACTTTGACCAAAGGCTCCTGAAACTGAGGTGAGAGACAATAGCATGGAGGCTCCCCAGGGATCTGCTGCTCTAGAGATTAGCTTGAAAGGGTTCACCTCAGACTGGGATCCTTCTGGAAGAAGACAGAAGACATGATACCTGCACCAGGAGAAGAAATCCTCAATGTGGGGAGTGAGGTTAGAGGACCCCCAAAGGGAACTTTTCAGCGTTTCTGGCTCAGAGACATTATAGTTTGGAAGTTCAGAGAAAGTCAGCTTGAGTTTGTCTGACATTATCTCGTCGTTGGAAGGAGGTTATGCATTTCTGGCAAGAATACCCCAGAAATGGTGTTGTGTCCTTCCTAGGGCATCAGGTCAAAGGTTTTAGGACATCCGTATGTCTTATCACTGGTGATATTAACCTTGGTGCCCCAGGTAGGGTGGTGTGTAAGTCAAGGTTCTCCAGAGAAAGAGAGATTACATTCTATAATCTATACTGTTGCGTATTATATAATAAATTTTTTGTTTTCAACAGCATTTAGACTTGTCTTACTCCCCCACTTTCTCACTGTTTTCTGGTATCATCCCACCCAAATAAATCACTTGTACCTAAATCTTGGCTTTAGGTCCTGCTTTGGGGTAAACCCAAACTGAGCAGAGATCAGGATATCTGCAGCACATACCCACATTTTTGGATTTTTTTCTATAAAAATTACCTGGAAGGTAGCTAGTCCATGGTACCAATAAGAAATGGTCATAATAGCTAATATTTACAGAATTCTTTATGCCAAGCACTGAACCAGGTTCCCCACATAGATTTGGTCCCATATGAAGTAAGAGTTCAAACCATATGAAGTAAGAGTTATCATTACTCCTATTTTACAGATGAGAAAACGAAGATTTAGAGTCATGAAGCCATGTGTCCAAAGTCATGCAGTTAGCAGATGGCCGAACAAAGCTCTCTCCAGGCAAGTTCACTGCAGATCTGTGTCTCCGGCACAGGGCTAAGATTAGGATCCGCTTAAGAAACTCCAGGAATTGGGTTGGCCGCTGGGATTGGGTCAGAGGCAACCCCACTGGCCTGACCATCTGCAGAAAGGAAAGCTGTACCAGCACTAGTTTGGACATCTCGGAGTGCTCTGTGAGTTGGAAGCAAAGCTCCTTCCAGGGAGCCTTGCGTTTAACGTATAAATAAATAATTCAGATGTAAATTGCAATCCCAAAGTGCCCTCCTCCTTTTCCCGATCTGGGCTATAAAAAGCAGCCACAAACATATGTTCCTGCCGGATTTTTTTTCTGTGGTGCCCTCTCCATGAAGACACTTGGGGAAAAAAAAAAAACAGCCCACGGTCTCTTCAGAGCCTACGGCTTCGGTTTGTCATTTGCAAAGGACAGAAATAGTCCTGCATGGTCGAAGGTGGGGGCCCAGGAGAGAGGGAGAGAAAGATGTATTCTTTGGCTGCTGGGTTACCTCCTAATGAGGGCCTGGGGTTGAAAAAGGACTTCAGAGCTCTGCCAGGTAGAGGTGCCCACTTCCGCTAAGTGTTGACTTAAACCGAACTGCGGCCACGGGGGAGGAGTGGGACAGGTTGCTTTTAAGGAGAGCGACTTGAAGAGCGGCCACGGCATTCCTTCCCACCCCACTCCCGGCTCTTGGGTTATTACCATTATAATTAACATTAATTATAACGCTACGGCATTTTAAATGCCAATTTCAGTTGGTGACTTAAATAAAAGCCAAACGATAAAACTGCACACACGAAAGCAGTCAGAAGAATTTTGAATTGGGTCACGAGCAAGCGTTCTCCATACTGAGGTTCCAGATCTCTGCCGCCCTGCCTGCCATTCCCCTGCAGCAGGAATCTAGCCAAGAAGGAGTGAAAACCTAGACTCTTCCCTTGACTCCTTGGAATTCTTTACACTAAGAAGCAGAGAGCAACAGCTGAGACACGGTGGAAGTACCAGTCACACCATGGATTCTTCTGGGGCCCTTTCCTGTGAATTCCCTATCTGAAGCCAAGCAGACAGCAATAGTATGATCTGAGTATAAAAGGGTTTGTGCCAGCTACAGGCTTGGCATAGGGTTTCTGGATGCATGGAACGACGTGCCCGCGGCCGCTCCGCCACCCTTCGGAATAGCAACTCTCGGAGCCTGGGAACTGTTTCCCAGATCACGAAGTGACCTTTGCATGTCTGAGAAGGAAAATGCTAATAACTGAACTGAATTAAATTTAAAAGTCTAACTTGTAGCAAGTAAATAACTACATTCCAATGTCTTCCAAAAATTAATGTACAGTTTCACAACTTTTTCGGCAGTGCACTCAAATAACCTTTAAAAATTAGGCTAATGACAGTGCTTCTCTTGCTGGAGACCCTGCACTCCCCAGAAGAAGATGGTTTCGTTTCCCTGTTTCTGTTATGATCAGTAAAGCACTTCAAAAAAAAAAAAAAAAAAAAAAAGAAAGAAAGAAAGAAAAAAAATTAGGTGCTTAAATTTACAGGGGACAAAACTGTAAATTCACTCAGATACACTTTGGTGTTTCTTTATCATCCTCTCTATTCAGATAGTTTAGTTAAGGAACAGGCTTTATCACACGTGGCCAGGTCCAGGACTTGGGGGGGGTGGTTACCGAGGCACCTCACGTGCAAAATTTAACTAAGTGTCACTGTCAGCATCACGCAAGCGCTCAAGCCAGCCGCGAGGCCCCACCTTGCCACAGCGCGGGTCAAGCCAAGTGCTGCTTTGCTCTGGCCTGTGACCACAAGCCCGCTGCACTGCACTGCATTTATTCCATATTAATTCACTCACCAAATACTTACTGAGCATCTGATATGTACCAGGTACTATGCTCACCGAACAAAATCGACAGAATTTCCTGGCTTCCCATTCCTGGGAGGGAACACGAATGATAAGAAACAAACATGATAATTGAGACAGAGTATGGTATGTTGGAATGGGAGAAGCACTCTGGCTAAATAAAGAAAAGAAGGGAGAGCTACGAGGATCAGTGAACCTCAGTGGGAAGAAGACATTTGGGCAATTACTTGAGGGAAATGTGCAGTGAGCCAGGCAGATATTCAGTAGGAAAGCATTCCAGGCACCAGGGCACAGTCAGTACAAAGGCCCTGAGGCACGAATGTGTCTGATGTGGTTAGAAAGCAGTGAAGAGGACAAGGTGACTAAGCAGAGTGGAAAAGGAAGGAAGGGCACTGGATACGATCAGAGAGACCAGGAAGCACAGGCAGGACTTGCTGTATATTGTTAAGACCGTGGATTAAATTCTGAAGGAAATGAGGAGCCACTAGGCATTTTTGAGCAGAAGAGTGAGATCATCTGTTCTAAGTTTAGCAGGACCATTCTGGCTGCTTCGTTGAGGATGACTACAGGAAAAGGGCAAATGTGAGAACAGGAATACCGGTCAGAAACCAACAGTGGTTTTTCTAAGCCCAAGATGGTAGTAGACCATCTTGGACCACCATGGTGATGGGAAGCAGCTGGATTCTTGATATATTTTAAAAATAGAGCCATCAAAAACTCCTGGTGGATTGGATACAGGATGAGATAGAAAGGAGTCAAAAGAAACTTTGAGATATTTGTTCTTAGCTACTGGAAGGAGAGCGTTTCCATTTTCGGACATGGGAAAGATTGCAGGTATAGCAATTTTATGGGTAAAGACCTGAATTTTGATTTTGGATAAATTGGAGATGTGTATAAGAATTCTAATCGAAGATCTTGAGAAGGGGGTTAAAATATACAAGTCGAAAGCAGGAGAAGAATCCAGGCTGCAGATGAATATTTTGGAGTCATCAGCATCAAAAGGTTCTCTGAAATTCTGAAAGTGGATGAGATGCCCCAAACGGGAGAGGAGAGACCCACGGACTGAGGCCTGCAGCATTCCAGGGGCAAGAGAAGAGGAAGAAGAGGAGCCCACCAAGGAAAACCAAGGGAATGGGTTCTCAAGGAGCCACGTAAGAGGAGCTATCAGATGGCAGGTGCTGTTAATGGTCAAACTGGAAGAGGCTGAGAGGTCATTAGCAGATCAAACAGCATGGAGATCATCAGTGACTTTTTTTTTTTTTTTTTTTTTTTTTGAGCGCGTGGAGGGACAGGAAGCAGAAGGAGAGAGAGAATCTTAAGCAGGCTTCACATTCAGTGCAGAGCCAGCAATGGGGCTCTATCTCAGGACCCTGAGAGCATGACCTGAGCCGAAATCAAGAGTCGGACGTTTAACCAACAGAGCCACCCAAGCACCCCCATCAGTGACTTTTGTTAAGAGTGGCTTGAGAGGAGTCAGGTGAAAGGTAAAAAAAAAAAGAAAGAAAGAAAGAAAAAAACCTGATGGGAGCGGGATTGAGAAGTGAGAGAATGGGAGACAGTAAGAATAAACATATTTCTAAATGTGTTTTGATGCAAAGGAAAATTAGCAAAATGGTCCAGTGGCTTTCAGCAGAAGCAGGGTCATAAAAGATTTTACAATAAGATCAGAGAGATAAAAGATGAAAAAAATAATAGTGTGTTTTTAGGCTGATGAGAACTGGCTCTTGTCAATGTGATTTCTCTGCTGTTAACATTCTATTTCACCAGGAATATCTTCATATACACAGCAAATAGTTTAATGCTTTCCACAGAATAAATGAATTCAGGACTCTTTTAATAGGCAAAGAACCTGGCAGATGATAAAATACAATTCTGAAGTTAAAAAGCAAGCCCCTTAGGCTAGGAAAATTAGGTGGACATAGGTCAATAATTCAAAGAATTCTCTAGAAAATGGAGGTGATAAAGATACCAGCCAATAAAATCATAACTGTACATTAATCAAAAGTAATAAATGGCCATGTTAGAAATTCATCACTGCAGGGACTATGCCATCATGGTCCCTGATTTAGTTATTGCTTAAATATCCATTTAAGGAGGGCACACATTGCATGGAGCACTGGGTGTTATACACAAACAATGAATCATGGAACACTACATCAACAACTAAGGATATACTGTATGGTGACTAACATAATAAAAAATTATTTAAAAAATCCAGTAAATATATTTGCTAATGTTTTAATAAGTACTCATCTTTCCCAAAGAAGTTCCTAAAGCAGAAGTGAAGTCTCTGGAACCAAGGAAACATGGCAGGTGTGAACTCATGACCGCCACAAATGCATGCAAGATATACCACATTGGTTCAGTCTTCTAAATAAAATTTCTAATCTTGTTTCCATTAGGCTTACGCTAAAATCCTGCAATGGGAGCTTAACACAGTCTAGATCTTTCAGGGAGACCCCAATAGTTTTAGATCTATGATGGTCCTCACGATGTGATTAGGTAGACAAGTCAACATGGTTGGTCCCTTCAAGACGGGTGCTTAATTCGAGAAGGCTAGCAGCTCTTAAGACGAACACTTCTCCCTACTTAAATGCATTCAGATGTTTTTGTTTTTTGTTTTTTTCCCCTCAGGTCAGGCTTCTATTCTAGACAGAGAAATCGCAGGGTAGGAGTAGGTGTGGGTCCCTGAGAAAACACCCTTTTCCTGGGTTGGACGATTTCTCTCTCCCCCAGATTGACGGTTTCTCCTTCTGCCTGAAATACATTCTTCCCCATCTCCCTTGTTTCAGGCACGTTATACTGCAGTAACAAACTCTCAGGGGGCCCACAACACAAAAGTGTATTTCTTGACCATGTTTCTTGTCAGTTGCATGTTGGAGGCGATCTAATTTCTATCTTCTTTACCCAGATGCTTGGGGCTGGCCCTAACTGGCTTCATGAGAAAAAGAGCAATAACACCTCACCATGAAATGACCCTTCAAGTTTGTTTGGAAGTTGCATATTTCACGCTGTATCTTCTGAAACACATCACATGGTCAACATGATGCGTGGAGAAATTAACTACCCACTGGGAGAAACATCAAAGAATTGAGAACAAGAGCACAATCGACCATACTCCCCCCCTCCCCCCCGTCGAGACATTTTAGAGAAACAAAATGTCAAGTCCCTTTCCTGGAGGTGAAGTAGCAACGAAAAAAGCAGTTAGCCATTTTCTTTCTTAACTCAGTTTGCTATAGCAGCGAGCACTCTGAGATTACAGAGCCGCTGGAGGAAATTTGCAAGAGTGGGATCAAACAATTCTATAATATTACTAATCAGGCTCTGATCACACATTTAACACATATTAATTCATCTAACCCTTAGAAGAATTCCATGAGGTAGATACTATTTTTTACTTCCTCTCCCCATTTTTGTAGATAAAGGAATTTAGCCATAGAGATAAAGTCACTTGTTAAGAATAAACAAGGAATAAATTGTGGGTGTGGGAATAGGACCCCAGGGTCTGAGCTCTTAACCACTGTCCTACAGTATTATTAAGAATTAGACCCAGGTGCAGTACCTAGGGAGTCCTAATAAGAGAACGAGTGGCAATCATCCTGTTTCATTCTCCAGAAGTCTAAAAAAGGGCGATTTTCCCCCTCTGTGTTTCTTTTGAAATGTAAAGTCTTGCTGTGCCATTTTCAGATTAAAGCCCAATTAAGGGAATAAAACACTTGTGCTATTGATTCTTCAGTAGGGAGTTTACAGCTATAATCAGTTACTCCTAGGAGCCAGTTATCTCTCTAGATGCTCAGCTGTGCCCTTTTATTCATCCACAGTGATTCCCGAGTCCACAGTCCAGGCCCTAACATGTCTTGCTGTGTGCCACGAATTATTAAGGCTGTACGTGCAGATCCCCCAGCAGGAATTTCCACCAGTTGCCCACTTCCTTCCATCTTCACTTCTTTTCCCTATACCTGACGTGACTAATTGGGGTGACCTGCTGAACTAATGGAGTTTATAAAAGCAACGTTCCCAGCATGCCCTGTTACTAGGACTCTTCCTCTCCATTACCTTCGATTGTGCGGGACGTGGGGGGGGGTGTCCATTTTTCAGGATGACGGGCCACACTGCCATTCCTGCGTCTTCATACATATGCAAACGCAGAAACCCCAACATAAACACACAAAGACAGGTACTTAACGCACACAGGCGTGCGCATGCGCTCCTCCTGATCTTTTGTTTCCTAAGAAGTTTCACTTTCTGGAATTCGAATGCCAAGTGGTTGAACAAAGTGCTAGGTGAGACTGCCTCAAGAAATAGTATCCAAAGCAGAGAGAGAGGGCTCCAATTCCATCTATCCCATCTTCTCCTTTTTAAGGGGTTTATAATTTAAGTACTCAACTGGCCAGTCGTAACTTCCTTAGAAAATCCTTAGCGAAAACAGAAAATAGAAATGTGCTTTCTGCATTCCTTTATGCCACAACCTACGACATGTTCTTCCAGAGAGTGTCAGGGTTTCTCTTGCTATTAAACACCTCAGGTTTTATTGCTAGGAAGTACAATGTTCTGTAATTTAAATATTCTAAAAGAAAAGAATTGTTAAATGTTTCAGATTTATAGAGAAAATAAGTTGAATCCCTACTCGGCAATTTTCACCAAAGTTGATTCCAGCTGTACCAAGGGCTTAGCTGTGAATGGCAAAAGGTAAAAACCTTTAGGAAGAACTACAAAAACATTATCTTTGTGGCTTGGAGGACGAGAATGATTTCTTAAGAAACAAAAAGCACAAACTATGAAAGAAAAGATTGATGAGTTTGACTCCTACATTTTGCTCCCCAAATGATTAGGTTAAAGAAGGTGAAAAGCTAAGCCCCAAACGGGGAGAAAATACTTGCAACACCCAGAACTGACGAAGGATCAACATATAAAATATTAAAAAAAAAAAACAAAAAACAGAACTTACCTTGGTAGCTACTCCCGGAAGCCCTCTGCAAGGCGGCAACGGGAAGCGGCGGTCCCAGGGCGGGAAGGAAATGCAGGGAGCAAGAGCGGTCTGGAGAGCCGGAGAGACTGAGTTCAAAGGCTGTCAGGCGCAGGAGCGCAGCGTGGCTGCAAAGCAGAGGAGAGGTGGAGAGGGGCTCAGAAGTAGGCAAAGGCACAACAAGCAGGATGGTACAGGTGAAGCCAATGAAAGGTTCAACGGCGCACACCTGGCTGCGCGGCCAAGCGGGGGCGGGGGGCCGACCGTCCTTGCGGGTAGACCTCGGTAAGCTAGTAGAGGAGCTTTAATAGAATGTCAGAGAGGCAGCCACAGGTCTTGGTTAAGGTCATGAGCTCGGGAGCCAGATTACCTGGGTTGCTATCCTGGCTCTGCTCATTATCAGCGCTTTGACTTTGGGCAAATTGCTTGGGCTTCCTGTGCCTCAGTCTCCCAGTCTGGGAAATGGGTAACAATGGTGCCCATTAGGTGTTGTTATTCTTTTCTATGCCTTGAACTTCTAGGCAGTCTGGTGATGCCTATGGATCCCTTCTCGAGAAAAAAATACTTTTAATGCATAAATAAAATACATAGGACTCCAATGGACACCAGATACATACTAAAAAAACAGTTATAGGGGCACCCGGGTGGCTCAGTTGGTTAAGCATCAGACTCTTGATTTTGACTCAGGTCATGATCTCAACATGGGGGAGATCAAACCCTGAGTGGGGCTCCGCACTGGGAGCCTGCTTAAGATTCTCTCTCTCCCTCTGCCTCTTCTTCCTCCCCACACCCCTGCACCCTGCTGGTGTGCGTGCACACTTTCTCTCAAAAAAAATTATAAAAATATTTAAACAGATACATATATATGTAACTTATTAGATAAAAAGAGCTCTTAAGGGGTGTAACAACTACCATTATTTTGAGGCATCAGTATTTACAGGTTATAAAGTCACAGGTGCTGCCAATTCTGTGTGGTATGTTGCCTCGTTCACAGTTGAAGGAAATGTTAAATTTCAGTTAGAGGTTTCAGAAAATAAAGATATATACATATATAGATGTCTATCTACCTAGATCCAGCTCTATCTATCTATCTAATCTACAAGTTGAAGGACTCCGAATTCTAACCTCTAACCCCTTGGACACCCATGGATCCCAGGGTAAAACCCCTTGTTTTAGTTGGTCTGGGCTCCCGTAACAAAATACCATAGACTAGTTGGCTTATAGACAACAGACATTTATTTAAAAAAAATGTTTCGGGTTTTCCAAAAGTAAAATGAGGGCCCATAAACTCTCTGCTGACATAAAATTTGTTTCTTGCCTTGCTTATCCTGCTTTATTTTATGAGTATGAATAAATTCCTCTAATCTCTGGTAAAAGCAAAGTAAGTCATGAAACAATAACAGCAGCCCAGTGGCTTAAGAAGCCTATCCTCAAACTCTGTTCCTTTCAGAACACTAGACTCTTCCAAGCTGTTAATTGGTGTTTGGGGTTGAAGTCTTAGGAGCACCATTAAAGGCTGGGGAACTGAGACAGGAGAGGGAAGAGTGTCAAAAACATGTGTGTTACAGAGCAAGTTTCCACTGTGAGCAATCGGGGCTTAGTCCCACCAGGGCACTACGCGAGGAATGAAAGAACATGCTTCCCACCCCGTGTCTCACCCAAGGAGCAAGGAAGCTAGGGTCTTGACTCTCTCTCATCCATCAATGATGCAGGGCTGCGCCTAGCGGCCTTAAGCCCCTAGCACTCCCAGCCTTTTTCTCACCAATGGAGCGAGGGAACGCTCTCAGGTGCTGGTAGTTATGGGCTCCTGGTGGAATTTCTGAGTTTTGCGGGGATATGGCCAGGGCATCAATAGTGTCACTGCAATTGGGGCAATATTATCAACAGACATCTGGTTAAATCATTCTGCAATACATAAAAATAACAGCTAGGTTGCTTAACTGCACATCTGTCTTTTTTTTTTTTTAAGATTTTATTTATTTATTTATTTATTTGAGAGAGAGAGAACATGATCGAGGGAAGGGCAGAGGAAAAAGGACAAGCTGATTCCCCGCTGCGTGCAGAGCCCCATGCAGAGCTCAATCCTAGGGCCCCGAGATCATGACCTGAGGCCAAGTCATACGCTTAACCAACTGAGCCACCCAGGTGCCCCCTTCTGTGTCCTTTTATATGTTAATATATATATTGAATCTCTAATCTCTATCAGCTTTATAGATGTATTATGATCTAAAATTGCCTTACTTTTATAACTTGCATATTGCCTAGTTCACCCTCCTAGAATGTGCATTTCATGAAGGAAGGACTATGCCTCTTTTGTCACTATACGTAATTTATATCTTGATATAAAATATAATTACAAAATGAGAAGAGAACCATACCCAAATATTGGAGAATTGAAATTTTCACTTCTCAAAAGAAAAAAAAGATCATAATGGAAATTAGAATGTGTAGAAGTAAATGACAATGAATACACTACATATTAATATTCATGGGATGTGACAGTACTTAGAAGGAAACTTAGAGCACATAAATATATATATACATATATGTATATATATATATATTTGAAAACACAAAGTTTTAAGATTGAAAATCAATGAGCTAAGCATCCAACTCAAGAAAATAAGTTGGAAAAATAATAATAAAATAATCCTGTTCTCTCTTGTCCATGAATGTGAAGTATTGACATTCTAGAAAAGTCGATGAGACAACTCTGATATTTTGTCTGCCTTAGCTGTTGTCCATGTGGTCCTTGGCCTAAGGATGCGGTCCATCGGAAGGCACACACCAGCACTCCCTATAAGAACATGTGATTAGCATTTCCTTTGTATATCCTTTTGCTTTGCTTTTTGTCATCTTATATCTTCACACTGTCTTCTCTAAATAGAATAGAGCAAAAAAACTAAGAAATATAATATAGCAATACTCTTTTAATGCCAACTGAGACTGTCTTAGAACTGGCAAAGTTTAGCTCATTGACATTTACTGTGATTAACAGTATATTTGGATTTATCTCTTCCATATTATCTTGTATTTTCTTTGACTAATTTTTTTTTCTTAGCTTGCTTTCTTTTTTTCTGTTGGCTTGAGTTCTCTTGCCTCCCATTTCCACCTGACTCATTTAGAAGTTATACAACCTGTGACTGTTTTGGAATCAGTAAGGTGTTCTTGGATATGTGTAGTCTTGCTGAGGAAAACACTAGTGAGATTGTGTCCACTGAGATTTATCACAGACACATGTCTCTTGCTTTGTCGCCCCTAAAATGGCAGCAATTCTGGAAGGAGATAGCCTTCAGTTCTGCCTGGATGGATGCAGAAAACAATGGAAGGATACACATCCCAACACCAGGCAATGAAACAATGAAAGTAATATTTGGAAACAATGAAAGTAATATCTGATGATTATTTATTCCTTATTTTGAGAAGAGGATAAATAGACTTGTTGAAAAAACATTTTCACTAATGACTTTTCTTGGATTTATGAGCCTTTCATTTATTGTCATATAAAAAAACAATTGATTTGAATACTGGCACAGACTTTGATCAAAACTTTCCTTAAAACAGTGAATTTATATAGTCATTTAAACTCCTAGGGAGTTGTGTGCATTCCACCTGAAAATATATGTCTTTAATCTGTTCTAGAAATGTATTCAATCACTGGTTATTGAATATTCTATTGAGTATTGTCAAAACGCATTCTCTCTGTTCTCTCCTTCTTCACTCCTAGTAGATAACGTCAGACCTTCTCACCACACGCTCCATGGTGCTTTGACTGTCTTACGTCTGTTCCAACTCTTCAGATCTCTGAGCCACTGTCTGGAAAATTGCCCAGATCTCTCTTCAGCCAGGTCTAATCTGCTAATTAGCCTGTTGATTGGGGTTTTAACTTAAAGCACTGTTTTTCATTTTGAGAAATTCTAGCTTGATTTTTCTTCATACCTGCTTGTTGTCTTTTTTCAGTGTTTTGTTATTTCTCAATGGGTTCTATCTGTCATAATTTCAGATGTGTGTGTGTGCGTGCGTATGCACACACCTGCATGAGTGTGTGTGATTTCCTCAGTGCCTCAGGGATTATCACATGAAAAATAAGTTCATACAGCTCTCCAACTAGGAGTACGTGAGAGTTATGAATTAGCTTGTTTTGCCAAGTTACAAGGACTGGAAGTCAAATCGGACTACTGTGTATGCATTTTTCAGTTCAACGCTCTCCATATTATCAAATCTGTATTTCATGACAGGCATTACTTGAAGCCATTCTGTGGACACTCGGTTATTTAACTTGGCTAATAAAAACACTTGATTACAGTGCAGTGGTTAAAAAAAAAAAAAAAAAAAGCTTTGGAGTTAGATTGTCCCATGTTGGAATCCCATATCTTTTTTTCACTAGCTTGATATCTTTGGCCAGCTTACTTAGTCTTCCTGATCCTTGGCTTTTTCAAGTAAAAAAAAAAAAAAAACAGGATAAAAGATATCTCTGATTGAACTGCATAAAATCTGCACGGAAAGCCCTTAGCGTGATGCTTGGCACATAGCATAAATTCAAGATATGTTACCTCTTCTCCCGAACAGCGATAACTCTTGGTCATCTGAAACATCTCTAGAATGATAAGTCATCTTCATTCCATGCTGAGCTAGGACCTAAAAGAATAGATTCCAATTCAATTGAATTCAACGAAAACTGTTGGAGCACCTATTGTATACCCTGTATTATGCTAAGTTCCACTTTAGGCTCTTCTATCCACTAACCTGCAAGTCACGTCACCTGCTGAGGCCAGAGTTTCCCTACAATCAAGGGAGGATGATCTTTTGGTTCTCTCCCAACTCTTTTTTTTTTAATTTTTATTTATTTTTTTTATGTTCAGTTAGCCAACATATAGTTCACCATTAGTTTTTGAGGTAGTATTCATTTTTTATTTTACTTTTCTTTTTTTCTTTTTTAATGTTTATATTTTTTATTATGTTCAGTTAGCCACTGTTTAATGATACATTAGTTGCGTATAACACCCAGTGCTCATCACAACATGTGCCCTCCTTAATACCCATCACCCTGTTACCCCCTCCCCACATCCCTCAGTCTGTTTCCCGGGGTCCATAGTCTCTCATGGTTCATCTCCCTCTCTGATTTCTCCCCCTTCAGATTTCCCCCCCTTCCCCTATGGTCCTCCGTGCTATTGCTCATGTTCCACAATGAGTGAAAGCATGTAATTGTCTTTCTCTGCTTGACTTATTTCACTTAGCATAATCTCCTCCAGTCCCATCCATGTTGCTGCAAATGGTGGCTATTCATCCTCTCTGATGGCTGAGTATTACTCCATTGTATATATGAACCACATCTTTATCCATTTGTCTCTTGAAGGGCATCCGGCTCCTTCCACAGTTTGGCTATTGTGGACAATGCTGCTATGAACACTGAGGTGCATGTGCCCCTTCTTTTCACTACGTCTGTATCCTTGGGGTAAATACCCAACAGTGCAATTGCTGGGTCATAGGGTAGCTCTATTTTTAACTTTTTGAGGGACCTCCACACTGTTTTCCAGAGTGGCTATACCAACTTGCATTCCCAGCAACAGTGTAAGAGGGATCCCCTTTCTCCACATCCTCGCCAACATTTGTTGTTTCCTGTTTTGTTAACTCTTAAACATTTTTATGATTCAATGTATTGTCAGGAAAGTAAAATGGTCACATTCTATTTATAACCAAGCCTATTTCATAAACAGGTTCCGAAAGATAAAAACATCCACGTTGTTCCTTTTTGGTTTTTTTTGGTAATTTCCAAAGACTCAGCCTCAGATAGAAGTGATGATGAGGACGCAGAGCAGAGCTGGGGGAACCACTGTGCGATGGAATGACTGCAGAGTGTCCAGAGCCACCTGACAGCGACATTTCAGAAATCAATGATCCCCATCCATCTTTTACCTCCAGGGAGGTGTACTTCTTGTCAGTTGTAGTTTTGCAAGAAGGGATTGCGCAGATTTTTATAAAAAGGATGAGATACATTTGAATTGTCATGACTGAAAGAGCTCAGATCAGCTGGCACTTCCCTGTAACAGGAGTTAATTCCAAATAGACATTTATCACCTTTATCACTTTGCTCCAGAGAATTGCAAAGCTACAAAACATGCTGGCAAAACCCCTGCCCAAAGAAACACTCTTCAGCAACCACTGAATTATTTGCTGGTGTTTTATGTGCCGAACACAGAAATATAATTCTGCTCTCAATATCCCCTCGACTGAAATATGTATTATTTGATTTTAACATAGCAAACCTAATCTATGGCTTCCGACAAGAAGGCAAACCTCCGGCGGGCAGTGTTGTCTTTGGTTTCTTTGAAACATTTGTGTTATTTTACACTAACGTGTCTGCCCAGCAGAATAATATTTGCTCTCATTCTATTCCCAAGAAAAATTTAATTGTTTTTTCAAGTCTTTCAGGGGAGAAAGTCATAATAATACAGGTAATCAAAACATGAAACAAGGTTCAATTTCACGATCATTCCCCAAGATTACTCCCAATGTAATTTGTGCCAAGAGGAACGAATTCAGTAGATAAACCCGGCAAGTAGATTGTATATTAGACGCATCAAAACAACATTAGTTTGCAAATCACTCCTGAACCTTAATGAAATCATTTCTAGTAACAGAACATAGAATTACGGAGGTTTCTTAGAAGAGGATGATTTTTGTCTATCTAGATTAAAATATTTCCCTAGTTAGTTGTCAGAGAGAATTAATTTATAATGAGTGTTATATAAAAAAAGGTTGAAATAGCTCCTCGGAGAGGACTATTTTATGGATTTGTAACCAGAGATGAGCAATTCAAGGCCTTTGCTAGTGTATCAGATTTATAATAAAAGGCAAGTGACAGTCTTTTGGTTTGCAGTATTTCTCAGCTTTGATTGGAAACATATTTCTGTGTAAGATTCTTTTAACTCTGCTAGCACTTTTGTTCCTTTCCAAATCAGGGCTGCACACAAGTTTTATTTTTTCTGCACAAGTCTTCTATGCTGCATTTAGCGGTGACCAAATTAAGCAAGCACAAATCCCTCATCAGCTACACAAATGAATCAAAATAGGCAGGCTTGCCATCAGCCTTGGGGTCAGATGGTCCCATTCTAAATTTCTGTTCCCCTAAGGATGAATGCACATCGGTCAGTGTGTGCATATGTGTGTATGTGTGCGTGCACACGCACACTTGCACCTGTTGGGGGTGGGAAGAAGGAGAGAGAAGTGTTTTAAGTAGATGTACTGATAAATGCCAAGGCTTGATGTCAGGAAGCTCATGATGTGTTTGAAAAAATTGAAAAATTTTTAACTAAACCAGAGTAAGATAAAATAAAATTTCGTATATGTATAATACAGGTAAAACTGAGGAGGTAAATTTGGACCAGGACTCTAGAGATGTAGGAAAAATCATATTTCTCTGTATTTCTAAATTTTGAAAGGTGGCTCAGTTCTGATCTGCTAAGGATTGAGGAATATCTATTCACAGTCACATTTCTGTGCTCCTTTCCTCTTGCACACAGGAATTCTGGAGTATTCATATTCCAGCAAAGTTGATGAGGGACCTCTGATGTTGCAGGCCTTCTAGCTGCTTCTCTCAATGCTCTTTGGCTTGGGTTCTCTCCAAGCGAAGGCCAGAAACATCTCTCCACCCATGATGAACACTGCAGAGACAGACACATTTTCCATAGAGCCCGAGGTGCAGGGCTCAGGGCCTAACACTCCAGAACACATGTGCATCTGAGGTCTGGCCACGCCCTATGGCTGTGAATATAAGCAGAATTCTGGTCCTTGCCATTCATGCAACCCAGAACTCACCTGCACTTCCAGTTTCCCAGAAGCCAAGAATTGGTTCTTTCTAGGATTCCATCACAATCCTTTTTTCCCCCCTCAAAGTACCTATTTCTATTCTCTCTTACATAGACCCATGTCTTCCAAACAAAGGTGTTCAAAGCTATTTTTGGTGACATTCTGGAGAAACAAAGGAATTCTTAATCTTTACTATTACTAGGGCAAGCAGTCCAAAAGACCGACACTTGGTTGTCCCATGAGAAGATGAATGGAAGGAATGTTTAGCTTTCCATTCTTACGAGTCCTCTATAGTAGACTTAACCCAAGACAACAAAGTGATATCTAATGGACTCTCATGCTATATAAGCCATCTTGAGGAGTTTGGACTGTACCTTTAGGGCTGTTCTAGGTTGTTAGTGTAGAATGAGATGAGAGGAGGGAACAAAGATCTTGACACTAGACCCATCCTTCTGAGGACCATACACAAGGGCTTCCAGAAAGCTCCATCTGGAAGGTGGAGGTCATGACAGACAGAAACTCAGGCAAGGAGCCTGCATCAGGACCCAAGGTACAAGGAGAAGTGGGACCCAAGAGAGGAGGACCAAACACAGAAGAAAGAGAGGTGTGGAAGCACAACAGTGGGGCACATCAGAAAGAATGAGGGAGAATTCCAATCCTTTTGGCTAATGAAGATGCTGGATAATTTACTGAGGAATAAGCAGACACTACCTTTTGACTCGGGTGGAAAAAGCACCATCACAGCAGAGGTCTTCAAGTGCTCCCTCTAGGATGGGCGGGAGCTCGCAGCTCTTTCTGTCCTTTTAGCTTCAAGCCAGAGTTGTTTCTCAGATCTAGGAGAGATACGGAACCCACCTATGTCAAATGGGGATGGATAATAAAGCCTACACCACAGAGTAGGTAGAAATGACAGATATTGTGCCTCAAGTGTGTCACGTCATTCTACTCACAGAATGGGCACTTAATAAATGATGGATCATCTTATTTTGCTTATGGCAGTAATTCCCCAGGCCCACATATGTACCCCCATGGCCACCTTTAATTGAAATACCACACAAAATACAACTTTCTTTTTCTTGTTTTCTTTCTTGTTTTAATAACATGCTCTTCATGTCAACAGATTGGCCAGTAATATATTCCCTCACAGTAAATACACTTTTTCCACCAACTTCCACTCTGGAGGGCAAGTGTTTCCACACCCCCAGGTCACTGTAAGAGAATTTTGCATCCAGCTAACTTCAGCATCCAGGCCCACATTCCACATGAGCACGAGAAATGATTTGGGGATTTTAAACTTTTCCATGAATGAGTCATAACTGGATCAGAAATACTGAGTGAACTGAGTTTACTTCCCTTGATACTTGATTCAGTGATTTCCCATGTGCTTTCTTCTGACTGTTGATTTTTTTTAGGGACTGAAAGTCTTCTTCTTTGAGATGACTCCAGGGGAACTAACCAGAGAAGCTAGGAGCCAAATTAGCGGAGGGGTGTTCTTCCAATGCCTGCCTCTTTGGGGGGTGTCACATGACCTCAACGTGTGCTTTGGGGCAGAAAATGGCGCTCAACTCAGCTTTGGGAGCTGCTGAACCAACGCCACTTACAAGGACCAAGTGACTTTTTCTTAACCCAGTGAACCGTATGTTAAGAAAGAACAAAAGTATTTATCTGGAAATCCTTCATGTGCTCAATGAATGACCACAATGAATGTCAGTTACAGATTTAGAGGGCCTGACAGGAACAATCAGTGACTCCTCCCCCCCCCCCACCATGGAAGCTTTAACCTCTTTCAAAGCCCTTTCAAAGTTGAGATTATTTTAATGAAAAAAAAAAAGGTTTTATTGTGAAATATATCATACATATAAAAAGAATATATGATAAAGGTACATTTTAAAGGCCATAATAAGGTAACCATTCATGAGATTCGCCATCCAGGGTGAAGCAATAAAGCATTGTCATGAATGTGTGCAGGGGTACATTGAAGTGGCCCCTGGGAAGTCTGTCCCCTTGGTGAGGCCATGGTTTCGCAGGCAATCCCTCCTTGTCCAGACGTGGACACTTGGAAATTGCATTAAGAAGTCGGCAAGCACAGGTATTTGTGGTCTAGGTGTGTGGGTTCTTGGGCCAAATTCCCTTAGGCTTCTTAGGTTGCTTCCTTCTGGCCGGTTCCATGTTGGAATGAGCACAGCTGAAGATCTTATGTAGAACAGAGCTATCCAGGCAGTGTGCTGGGCATACGGTTTAAGCACAAATAGGGTTACAAACACATCCAATATATTGTTCCCCTGAGCCTTTGTTTGGGATGATGGGAGTATGCAGGCTGGTCACCGTTGGCTCGGAGTAGCCTCATTCGCGTGCCCCCATGGGCTACACAAATATTATATTATATTCCGAGTGCATGATGTGAACAAGGTTGAAAAACACAAATCTAAGCAGTTTTACAGCTCTTGCGTTTTATTAATGATCTCTGTGCTCTGCCAATCTTGCTCTGCTTCAACTTATTGGCAGCTATCTTGAAGTCATTCAAAATAAAGGAATTGAGGGGGAAGGCTGTGTCAGCATGTGAGAAACCTGCCAAAGTATCCGAGGAGACAGATTTACCAAATGATTCGCCCCAGGCCCCAGATCTTCAGCCTGCCAAGCGCTCGTTCTCGCAAGCCTGCCATGTGCCTTCCCAGCAAATGTCACCTAGATTCTGTTTCTGCGGCTCCACTCCCAGGGACGAAAGCTGCATTTGTTATGATACAGATGTTGTATCAAAGACCCCAAATAACAGCAGCTTAAAGCAGACAGGCGTTTACTTTCCTCTCACATGACAGTTTTCACGTAAGCAATCCGAGGGGTTTATCGCATCCAGGGCCCACATTCCTTCTAGTTTGTTGATCTTCCTTCCACACATGGCCTCTGTCTCATGGTCAGTCTCTAGCCCTTGCGTTCACGTCTTCATTCCAGCCAGCTGGAGGGAGACAAAGATGGACCTGGACGGCTCACCCATCCCTTCCAAGGCCTTGACCCAGACGGTGTCCTTACCGTTTCTATTCTTTTTCCTTTAGCAGGAACCTGGTCACACACATGCACCGGAGTGTCAGGGAAGCAGGGAAATATAGTCTTTACTCTGGAGAGCAAAGTGCCTATTTAAAGGAAGAAAAATAAGCCCACATATTAGAAGGAAAGTAGCTGTCTCTGCCACAATCCTGATGATCTTTCTCTGTTTGATCTAGCAGTAGCTGCATCTGCTGTTAAAAATGTTTTATGTTGGGGCGCCTCAGTGGCTCAGTAGTTAAGCGTTTGCCTTCAGCTCAGGGTGTGATCCCGGAGTCCTGGGATCGAGCCCCGCATCAGGCTCCTCCACTGGGAGCCTGCTTCTTCCTCTTCCGCTCCCCCTGCCTGTGTTCCCTCTCTCGCTGGCTGTGTCTCTCACTGTCAAATAAATAAATAAAATCTTAAAAAAAATGTTTTATGCTGGTAGATTTGTCCATTTCTCCTTGGGTTCTGTGTGTCTTGATTTACATATTTCTAAGCTATAGTATTGGGTGCATACAAACTTAGACATGTTATATCTTCCCAGTGAAATCAACCCTTTATTAATACACTGTGATCTTTATCTCTTCTCAGAGTTTGTCAGATTCTATTTTATCTAAAATTAATGTTTTTATCTCCCTCCTTGTGGTTAGTTTGGCTTTATATATCTTTTGCTGTCATTTTACTTTCAGTCATTCTAAGTACCTGTATTTCTGATATGTTTCTTATAAACAGATGGCAAAGTATTTTTGATATCAGTTAACTTCTTAGTACTATACGACAATAATTTATTCATCTAGTGCTCTGTGAACATTTGGGTTGTTTCTAGTCTTTATTACAAATCAAGCTGCAACTTTTATTTTTATTTTTTTTAAGATTTTATTTATTGTGCGAGAGAGTGCGCGCACACACGCATGCACACACGAGTGGGGGGGGGCGGGCAGAGCAAGAAGCAGGCTCCCCACTGAGCAGGGAGCCCCATAAAGGACTCAATCCCAGGACTCTGGGATCATGACCTGAGCTGAAGGCAGACACTTAACTGACTGAGCCACCCAGGCACCCAAGTGGCAACTTTTAATCATGTGCTGACATCAATTTGTATATATTTTTTTGACATATCTTTGGAACAGATTCCCCAAAATAGGATTGATGTGAATTTTACTAGCTCTGCTCCTCCAGTCGGGTCAAGGCATTTTGTCGGACCATCAGATATACGTGAGAATGTCTGTTGTCCCATAGCCTCACCAGCAGTGGAAAAGGAGGCACTTTGGTATTTTTACCAATTCGATAGCTACAAAATATTATTTCCACATACCTATATTATGACCAAAGTTCATCATCTTTCATCATCTTGCCCTGTGTTAAACATTTATTTGCATTTATTTTATCTACGGACTGCCGGCATTTCTTCAAATTATATTTCTGGCCGGAGCATCTCTGTTTTCACATTTCAGTGTGAGCACCCATATGAGGTGACTGGAGGCTGTCGTCATACATGTCAGGGTTGTCTGTTTTTGGTTTCCTGCTCCACCAGCAGAGCGGCCGGAGCTGAGACAGAAGGAGCCCTGTGGGAGGATAACATTTGGCTGGTTCACACTGTAGGCTCACTTCTCAGGGTCCACTCTCTATAAAGCTCAAGAAGGAGCTCCAGGTGTGTTTCCGGTCCCTCTCACTGGTGGCCTGTTGGAAACCAGTTTGGAAGACAGTAGGGATGCAGTTCTTGATGCCCATGGTAGTTTCTTTCAGAGCAATTCCACCATTTTTATATCAAGCCTGTCATTTTTTTCTCTTTATTAGCTACTCAGCTATGGTTTTAAAAAGAAGTGTTTGAAAAACAATTTTCTCCAGCATTTCCAAGTGTTTCGAGTTGTATTCTTACAGATACACATATGAATATTTGATTTGAGTTTATTCCCCTTATTATAGTATTATAGTATATTCCCCTTCAATTTCAATGGCTTCTTTGCTGACCTCTGTCCTCCCAGGATCTAATACAGGACGAGTGTGAGCTCCGCAATAATTCCTGAATGAATTTGAATGAATGAGAGCACCATAAAGTCCCCGGAGATGAAGGAGACAGCAGGTGGTATCAAGAAGCAAGTTCCAACACTGGGAGCGCAGCAGGACCCGAGAGCAGGCGAGCAGCTCACGGAGTTGTGCATTTGTGCCAGAAATCGATACGAAAGTGAAGTAGGGGCTGATGCGGCAATTTATAAGCAACATAGATCAATTGAAAAAGTGAATTACCCATGGTTATTGACTAGAAATAAAATAATAAAGTTATTCCCATTGCTTATTTATTTACGAACCGGAGACGACGTGACCAGGAAGGAAATCTGAGGCTGGCATTGTGAAGGGAAGAAAGGAAGAGAAGACATGGGAAGAAATCCCCTCATGAGCAGCTGAACAAGAGACTGGGAAAACCAAAAAGAGACCAATGGCCTGCTTCCTGCCAAGATGGAGTAAGGAGGACTGGGTTGCTATTCCCCTCGTGAACACACACTCTTAAGAAACAAATAGCCAGAAAAAATATCTATGAAAAATGTGTTTCAGATATTAGCACACGGGGTAGAGCAGTGGTCTCTGAGAGAGAGGCGACAAGGAAGGGGAGCTGTGTTATTACCCCAGCTTGCTGCTTGCTTACAGTTTCCAGGCCCCAGGGTGGGAAAAGGAAACCCAAGTACACTCTCAAGTTCCCTCTGAGTTGGGAGACTGGGGGGGGGGGGAGGCGTTTCTGAAGGTCCAGGCAGCTAACGTTGGTATAACTCAGGTACCAGAGAACAGCATGGAGCATGAAATCTGCACATCTGCATACTAACCAATTTACGTGTGTGAGGAAACTACGTGAGGCCAGGGGAAAAACTACCAGAAAATTTGTAGGTGGAGCCATCTTGGAGCTTACACAGATCTGGGAGAGATCCTGTTCCTGCCACCAGAGTAGAAAAACCTTGTGGCTCATGGGATGCTGGGCAGAGTGCTCAGGAGGCTGTCACCTTAACAGTGGGGCAAAATCTGCCCTATAGTAAGGGCTCCTCTGCTCCAGCTCTATAAAGCTTAAAGAGCAGGCTTCGACATGGTGGCTAAAGGGCTGCCCGGAACATCATCCCTGCTTCTCCTGGCACCGCCAAGGCTGTAGAAAAGGTCGTTCCTGAGCCAAATGGGAAGCTCGCTGGCATGGTTTTCCATGTCCCCACCTCCAACGTATCAGTCACGGATCTGACCTGCTACCTGGAGAAAGCTGCCAAATATGATGGCATCAAGAATCAATGAAGCAGGCATTGGAGGGCCCCCTCAAGGGCATCCTGGGCTACACTGAGGACTGGACACCCACTCTTCCACCTTTGATGCCGGGGCTGGCATTGCCCTCAATGACCACTTTGTCAAGCTCATTTCTGGGTGTGACAATGAATTTGGCTATAGCAACTGGGGCATGGACCTAAGCGTCCACATGGCCTCCGAGGAGCAAGGGCCCCCAGACCACCAGCCCCAGTGAGAGCAAGAGGAAGAGAAAAGCCCTCAGCTGTTAGAGAGTCCTTGCCGCAACTCATTCCCCAACAGCTAAGAATCTCTTGACCTCTACGCAGCTTCTATCCCAGAACTCCTGAAGAAGAGGAAGGGCTTAGGGAACTGTACCTTGTCATGTACCATCAATAAAGCATACTATATCCCCACCCCACCCCCAAAAAGCAAGCCTCAAAAAGATTCAAGAATTTCCAAGTGACTTATAGGGATCCCAGCATAAAGTTCATGGGCATGTTTTTAAATAAAAGAATATCCAGCACCCAGGAAGGTAAAATTAAAAACATCTGGCATCCAATCAAAAATTATCAATCATTCGAAGAAGCAGGAAACTATAACCCATAAGAAAAAAGTTAGCTTATCAAAACTGACCCATAAATAACAAAGATGCTGGAATTAGTACCAAGTACATTAAAAGTTACTACAACTATAACTTTCATGCTCAGGAAGGTAGAGAAAATGCAAGCATGGTAAGGAGAGCTATCGAAGATCTTTTTAAAAAACACAAATTTAACTTAAGGTATGAAAAACACGAAGTTTGAAAATAGAGCTACCCTATGACCCAGGAATTGCACTACTGGGTATTTACCCCAAAGATACAAATGTAGTGATCTGAAGGGGCACCTGCACCCCAATGTTTATAGCAGCAATGTCCACGACAGCCAAACTATGGAAAGAGCCCTAATGTCCATCAACAGATAAATGGATAAAGAAGATGTGGTATACATATGCAATGGAATATGACTCAGCCATCAAAAAAGAAAAGAAAAAAGAACAGAAAAGAAATCTTGCCATTTGCAATGATGTGGATGGAACTAAAGGGTATTATGCTAAGCAAAATAAGTCAGAGAGACCATTATCATATGATCTCACTCATATGTGGAATTTAAGAAACAAAACAGAGGATCATAGGGGAAGAGCAAAAATAAAGCAAGACGAAATCAGAGAGGGAGACAAACCATAAGAGCTTCTTAATCATAGGAAACAGACTGAGGGTTCCTGGAGGGGAGGTGGATGGAGGGATGGGGTAACTGGGTGATGGGCATTAAGGAGGGCATGTGATGTAATGAGTATTGGGTGTTTTATAAGACTGATGAATCACTGACCTCTACCTCTGAAACTAGTAACACATTATATGTTAATTAATTGAATATAAATTTTAAAAAAAGAAAAGCACAAAGTATGAGATGAATCATATACAGGATGGGATTAAAAATATTCTAGATTGCAAAGAAGAAAATACCTGTGAATTTAAAGATACAGCCATAGAAACGACCCAAAGTGAAACATGGAGAGGAAAACATCTGAAAAAGAGTGAACATCAGTTGAAGGACTTTATGTGCACCTAATATATGTATAATTTTGATGGAACTGTTGTCTTTCTTGATTTTGGTTATGGTTATATGATTCTATGTTTTCAAAATTTGCCAAACCAGACACTAATACAGGGTGATTTCACTGCATGTAAAGAATATCTTAATAATAAATAAACAACTATGAAAAGTGTGACCAGTAGCAAGGAGCTGGACCAAACTGAATCCGGTGATCTGATCTAATCTAATCTAATCTAAAAGGGGTTTGCATCCTGTACACCCCTCATGTTCTGCATTCCATGTTTTTCCTTTGACTACCTAATAGGCAGAGTGATGAAGGCTCTCGGTCCTGACTCTGCCCTATGTAACAGTAAGAATTTAGTCACATTACTCAGCCTCCCTGGGACTCAGTTTACTCATCTTAAAAATGGAGATAACACCGATTCATTCACTCACACATGCAGTCCTGCATGGAGCAACATATATTGAGGGCTTGCTCCCTGCCTGGTACTGTGCAAGATATTGGGGGAAGGGACCCCGTGTTTGCCCTCAAGGTGTGCGATCACAGAATCGCAGAGTCAACCAGAGCAATGGAACCACGCAGAAATCATGGGGTCCAACATAAGAAAATTCAGGTCCCAAGAGTGAAAATGACTTGCTCAAGGGTTTTGAGTTTGTGAGTGGCAGAGTTTTGAGTACAAACCAAGTCTCCTGGTCTAAAACACAGACTTAGTGTTAATAATATGCCAAGTTGATAAAAAGTTGTTTGGTTTTTTTTTTTCCCTCCAGTGAAAGGTATTTCCTCTTTAATCTTGGAATGAAAATTTAAAAATCAGTGGATGTTTGCAGAAGCGAGGTTTTACAGGTGATGATGAGGGTGACAACGATGGTGATGATTTTACCTGGACTGTGTTTTTAAAAAACTTCCACCAGACATCTGCATTTTAAAAAGCAGGAATTTGGGGCGCCTGAATGGCTCAGTCCTTAAGCGTCTGCCTTCGGCTCAGGGCGTGATCCTGGAGTCCTGGGATCGAGCCCCACATCAGGCTCCTCTGCTGGGAGCCTGCTTCTTCCTCTCCCACTCCTCCTGCTTGTGTTCCCTCTTTCACTGGCTGTCTCTCTGTCAAATAAATAAATAAATAAAATCTTAAAAAAATAATAAAAAGCAGGAATTTTACAGAGAAGGTGAAATGCTTTGTTTTCTTTAACGAATTTTAATATCTGGCTCTCCTGGTACTGAAACTCACATTCTGATGGGGTGACAATCACTGAAAACAATTAGCAGCTGCCCCAAGCAGAGGGGCCTGGGCTCTCCAGCACCAAAGCCCTCACTCTGCTTGCCTCTTTTATTTCTGTGACCTGCTTGGCCCTTAGGACACATTATATTTTGCAATCCCTGCTTTAAATTTATGAGATTACTGTCTTTAGTTACCACTCCCCACAGATTATATTGGGCATCTCAATCTTCCCGGTGGTTTTGCAAGGCAACCATCAACACAAAATATCAACGAGGTGGGCCCCAAGCCAGGCCGTGATGATACCTCAAGGAAACTCAAGCAGCAACCAGAGACATCTCTGGCCACCCTCAAAGCTACAGGACATGAATGATTTTTTTTTTTTAATTTTTTATTTTTTTATTTATTTGACAGAGAGAGAGACAGCCAGCGAGAGAGGGAACACAAGCAGGGGGAGTGGGAGAGGAAGAAGCAGGCTCCCAGCGGAGGAACCCGATGTGGGGCTCGATCCCAGGACTCCAGGATCACACCCCAAGCCAAAGGCAGACGCCTAACGACTGAGCCACCCAGGCGCCCCTGGACATGAATCATTTTATATAAATAAATGCTTAGGGCACTGCTCTTCTGTTTTGATTCATAAATTAATTTAAAAAATTTGGATTTTACTTGCATTTTCAATTCAAGGGTCTGTATAGCAAGAGGTGACTTCTATTTCCCCCTTTTGGCCATTTTTTTCTGGCTTTGTGTTAGAATTCAATCTAGTTCCATAAATCTGCATTACAAGGCAGCCATAAGCACTGAAAGGTGCCAGCAAGTCAATGTGACTCTCAGGAACCAGGCTCTTCCTTTACTGGTAGGACAGAAGCGTTTAAATCATTGTCAAGCAAATCAGTCCAGGCTTTCTCATGTGTTTATAAAAGGATAAAGTGGATTGTGCTTTAGAGTCGATGTGCCCGGTCTGAATACCTGGATAATCTTAGTGAGCTTTAAACCCCATTATTGCAACTGAACCGAGTTGCTGCAGCCCCATACCAAAATACGGCCCCACAGCACATGCGACGAATGCCTTTCTGGAAAAGGCACGCTGAAAAGTCAGAGCAAGTTGAATGCCTAACATGGCATTTAATAGCAGCGACCCAGAGGGTCAGTGTGCAAATCCAACTTCTGTGTCCACTCCTGGCCACAGACTCAGTGGAGTTTTCAGTCTTGGGGAGGGAGGGCTCTGGGTGAAGGGAAAGGATGTGCTTGTTGAATGGTATAAAATCGTGTAGTGTATCTCTAAATCCGATTATTGTTGTCCTTATAAGAGCAGATACACAGACGGGACACCGGGGTGGCTCTGTCAGTTAAACATCCAAGTCTTGATGTCAGCTCAGGTCATGATCTCAGGGTTCTAAGTTCAAGCCTTGGGTCGGGCTCTGTGTTCAGTGTGGAATCTGCTTGTCCCTCTCCCTCTGCACCTCCCCCAGATCATACTCTCTCTTTCTCTCAAATAAATAAATGAAATCTTAAAAAAAAAAAAAAATAAGTGAAGAGCAGCTACACAGAGATTAAGGAGAGATGCACACAGAGGGAAGAAGTTGGAGTGACAAGGAACACCAAGCATTGTAGCACTGACCAGAAGCTGGGAGGCGGTAGGAAGGATTCTTCCCCAAAGCCTTCAGAGGGAGCATGGCCCTGCTGACTCCTTGTTTGGACTGCTTGCCTCCAGAACTGTAAAAGAATAAATCTCTGTTGTTTTCATCCACCTGTTTTGTGGTGATTTTTAAGGCAGCCCTAGGAAATGAATACAAACTGTGACCGTTTAAGTAGAAGGGCTGCCATTGCTGTCCAGTCCTGGGCTTGGGCTAGAAACAAGTTCAGGACGAGATAAGGCCCTTGGAGTATGTGGGTTCATAGAGGAGAGAACGAGGTAGAATCAGGACAAACTTAGCAAAATTCATCAGCACTGTGATACACAGCACACGGTAGATGGCAGATAATATTCAAAAGCCAAGAATTTAGGACCAGGTACCTGAGAGAATGCCTTTGTTTCATCACCATTGTCTAAATTTGTGGGTAGAATAATATCCCAGTGTCTAGAGTCTATAAATCCATAAAAACTGCTTAAAAAACAAAAACAAAAAACCCTTGATGAATTGGGTAGGAAGAAGGGGAGAAGTCAGAGGAGGAACGAAGTGAGGAGGCTATCTTTTCAAGAAGAGATAGGAATGCTTACGTGATGTGATTCATGTGGTTTAGTCTCAGAGTCAAGTTGCAGTTAAAAGAGCACCATCCATATAATCAAAAGCAATTTAGAAATAACTCATAACCTTTATATGTTTCTCTTAACACCAAAAAAAGGCCCAATTTCCAGCAATACTTATTTAAAGCTCCCATTTTTTTCCTGCTCTGAACACTGCCTTTACATGTCACGGCTGCTTTCCTCAACTTGGGATTCCTCCCAAATCCCTCCAAATCTTCCTTTTATGTGCCTCTTTCCAGTCTCTTCTTTTCTCCTTTTTCTCTAGATTCTCTGCTACTACAGTTTAAGGATCAGTCTGGCCAGGCAGGACCTTCCTGCGGGCAAGTATGTAGATTGAGCAGATGAAACCATCATCCTCTTGACTAACTAGGGGTTCAGGGTAAGACGAGGCACATCCAGAAATGAGTGATGAGTATATATAGTTATCATCAGGGAGAGATGCAGATTGTATTTAAACATTAGCCCATGCTGCTTCTGCTTCCATGTTCCGCTACTTCAGCCCTTCTTTCTCCATATCCCCCAGTTCAGGGTAGAGTTGTTATAACAGAAATACAAGATGAAATAAAGAGATAACTTTCAGCTTCTGAGTTTCAAAATATATGTTTTTGTGCTGGAGACACTAGCTTGAAAGAAAAGGTTTTGATATTTGACACTAAACAAGTAGATCTCTAAATGCGTGAAATAACGGTGTATTTAATCCCATCTCCAAAGTGATACAAGTCTTCTGGATTTGTTGGGATGGGGGTGGGAGAGTCAAAGGGAAAGCAAAATGGTAAGCTTCTGGGGAATGTTGTCGGAGTGTTTCTCCACCTAGGGCTTGGCTTGGAAAGTGGGTAGTCTTGACCATGGGTAATGTCCCTTCAGCCCACCTCTGTTTTCAAAAGCAGGTCTTGAAAGAAAGTACAGAATCAGCTTATAACGGTGATATCCTATGACAAATGACAAGCTTCCTCTGTCAATCTTCTCACAGCCCGCTTCGCGTCTGTATCTAATGATGTAAAAGAACCAGAATTACAGGGAAATATGCTCTCTGTGGACTGAGCCAGTGGTTACCTGGGACAAGTAGACATAGCAGAGATATACCCAAGACAGAGCTCTAGAATAGAAGAAACCTAAATTCCAACTACAGTCTCTTGTTTTTGACTTAGGAGTATACAAATTGGAGGTTACAGAAAAAAAATGAACAGCTCCAGGGGCAATGGCGACCCAGTTAGTTGGAGTGGGGGGAGGGGGAGCAAGGGCCAGGAAAGGGACACTAAGAGTATCTCCCTAAATTTTGCACCTTAAGCTTCCCACTTGCCCCACCCTGATCCTACTTAGCTCGCTTTTTCTTCCCATTATTGGGTCCCCATCGTTTCACACCTAGCAGTGGTAAACGTCCACTGTTACTAGCTTCAAGGTATTGTACTCTCTCCATTTCCCTGACATTTACTCCCAGCTATGTAAATACTTCCATTTTGGAGGAAGTCATCAAGAAGATGTGATCGCCAGTTGACCCAAAAGTTGGATCTGGGCAATCATCCCTTCCTCTGTCTTTGGAATGTGGGTTCCATTTGGCTTCCCCGCTTCCAGAAGTTTCTGCAAGGACATTGTCTTGAGATAGTAATTTGGTACTGACACCACCTGCATGGTACACTTGGCTGAACCTAGTTAAGACTGCTACAACGGTGCCCTCGTCCAAGATGGCGGACGAGGCCACCCGGCGTGTGGTGTCCGAGATCCCGGTGCTGAAGACTAACGCCGGACCTCGAGATCGTGAGTTGTGGGTGCAGCGACTCAAAGAGGAATATCAGTCTCTTATCCGGTATGTGGAGAACAACAAGAATGCGGACAATGACTGGTTCCGACTGGAGTCCAACAAGGAAGGGACTCGGTGGTTTGGAAAATGCTGGCACATCCATGACCTGCTCAAATATGAGTTTGACATTGAGTTTGACATTCCTATCACATATCCTACTACTGCTCCAGAAATTGCAGTTCCTGAACTGGATGGAAAAACAGCAAAGATGTACAGGGGTGGCAAAATATGCCTGACTGATCACTTTAAGCCTTTGTGGGCCAGGAACGTGCCCAAGTTTGGACTAGCTCATCTTATGGCTCTGGGGCTGGGTCCATGGCTGGCAGTGGAAATCCCCGATCTGATTCAGAAGGGCGTGATTCAGCATAAAGAGAAATGCAACCAATGAAGGATCAAGCCACTGAGGCAGGACAGAGGGACCTTTGATAGGCTACATTCCTGCTTTCTGTGCATCACTCTTCCTCATCCAGCTGCTTCCCCCATACCTCTTCAGCCATAATTGTTACTAAGTAGCTGCATCAGGCATTGCTGAAAAAAAGAAACAACAGCATTGCTACTGAATTTCTAAGGCTACACAGGGAGGAGAGAGACTGGGGCTTTGGGGAACCGAAAGGCAATTTATATCCCTTCCCCAGGTGAAGCAATGTGAGATCCAGGAAGGATGGGAGGGCTGAAAGTGGGTGCAGAGTCTTTTTGGTTTCTGGAGATAACTCATCAATAAAAGCTGCTTCCTCTGAAAAAAAAAAAAAAAAAGACTGCTACAAAGACTAAAGATTTGGTGGGCAGATGTAGAGATCTACTCATCTTATGGCCGCCCAAGACAAGCCTCATATTTAAGTTCTCTCTCTCTCTCTCTCTTTTTTTTTAACCCTGCCATTTACCAGTCTGGAGCACCCTTCCTCTTTCTTCAGTCTTTCCTGCCTTCTGCATATTGGAGCCAATTTCAAATTATATCTGGGAAGTTACCACGGAGGTTGTGAACCAACATCCTATTATTAAATTTTGTTTAAATTACTCAGTTGGAGTTTTTCTTCTTATATTCTGATTCATATACATATTTTAAATGCTCAGGGAGTAATCTTCAGTATTATTTGGGTGGGATACATAGAAAATCCAGGAGTTCCAGCCATTTTTAAATAGTGCTATTTAAATGGATGAACTTCCCCAGCATCTGCTTTGGTCAAGGGAGGTCCAAGACTACTGCTCACCCTCCTGATGGAAAGCTGATACTTTTCACTCCTTCTGAGTTGTAACTTGAAGGATTTGTATCCTACTATAGGACAAACAAGCACAAAGGCGGCTGAGCCCAGCATCATTTCAACAAATTAAGGAATGTTACAGCTCCCCAAATCAATGTCTTCCCTCCACCACAGGGTGTCAACTTCTGTCCTAATCTTAGACAAATACTTTTAAGAGCAAGCTGTATTTGACTGGAATGAGAAAAGAAAGAAAAAAAAATTAACATTATCCACCATGGGATCATGTTCCATACTTGCTCTGATTAGTAATCATTTTGAATAATGCCTTCCAAGGATGATTGATTTTAATTTTATTCGTAAAGTTTGGGCTTTTATTCTGTGATTCCTTCTGAAGCTTTCCGTATAAAGAAATAGCACTGTCAAGTTCATGGTCCCTGAATGAGACATCACTCCAAATATGAAACAAGATTAAACTTGACAAGCTTCTCCCTCAAAGTGGTCTGTTCTTGTTTTCATACATATGTAAAAATTGTATCATGGGACTTACACACAAACATCAATACAGCAAGCTCCATGATACGATGATTATAATAAAGTTACGGAAAACCATTTGCTTTCAATCTTAAATATATTGTAAACAATTTAGAGGGGCTCGATTAGCTTTATGTGTTTGACTCTGCTGCAAAAAGAAATCTAAATAATGAATGGATTATAAACTGAAGTAGCATAAAGATGATAACACTTTATTGGAAAAGAGACAGTTTCTCTGGGTGACCACTAATCACGTGCACAGGGCTGGGTGGGTTCTCCAGTCCTTGCAGGTGCATAAAGGACAAGGATGGAGTCCAGATCCATCAATCCTACCTCTTTCCCCTGTGTCTTTTCCTTAATGATCTCCTTAACAATTGGCTTTCTCAGCTTTCCACAGTTGGCTCTAGCAGTCATGGAATTAGTAGGTTAATTTTGATCAGACATATATTAGAACACCAGTCTCTCTAATAACAGGACCAGAAATTGTCTTGTATTATCAGACTGCAAGCTAGCCAGGGGCTGAAATTCTAAGTGTTGACAACCATCCTCAAAGGGAGATAGTAGAGCGGGTGTGAGAGGCGATGAGCAAGAGCCTGGTGACATGATGCCTTGGGTCTCTGTATCAACAATGACATAAACTCCAAACCTCGCCGTTATGAGAACCAACAATTCTCCTGTTGATCTAAACCTTTTTAGGGCCCTTTCTGTAACTTTCCACTTGTAGAATCCTGACTAATCCAAAGGTAGTTGGAGCTTAGGTTTATTCATTCAGTTATGAAGCTATGTCTCAGAGATGTCTCAAGTATGTTGTCCGCTTGTCTTCGGTATGCTACTGGGGCCATAGGATATAATTTCTTTCTTTTTTTTTTTTAAGATTTTATTTTATTTATTTGACAGAGACAGCCAGCGAGAGAGGGAACACAAGCAGGGGGGTGTGGGAGAGGAAGAAGCAGGCTCCCAGCGGAGGAGCCCGATGTGGGGCTCAATCCCAGAACGTGCTGGGATCACACCCTGAGCCGAAGGCAGACGCCTAATGACTGTGCCACCCAGGCGCCCCTATGGGATATAATTTCAAGCCCAGTTTTCAGAGAGCTTGTTTCTCTGGATGCAACAGTTGAAAAACCTCCAAAATCAGAAATGAAAATACTCTTTTGAGACCTAAGATATAAATTCAAAACAAAATGGGCCAGTGTAGAGAAGAGATCGTACCTGAGATTAACTTCAATATTAAATTAAACCCAACTATAAAGGCAAAGGTAGAAAGAGAGATGGAAGGAGAGGTGGGGAGGGAGGGCAAGAAGTAGGAAGGGGCATCCTAAGCTTTCATGTGCACCCAAGTCCTGGAAGAGCTTATTAAAATGTACAATCTGATTCAGTAGGTCTGGGTGAAGCCCAAGATTCTGCATTTCCAACAAGCTTCCAAGTGCCACCAGTGCGGCCGGTCCCCAAACCACACTTTGAGCAGCGAGGTGCTTTAGGATACTTCAAAGAAATGTAAATAGTCTGAAGAACAAACTAACAATGACAACAACAACAACAACAATACCTAACTGACCTTATTGTGATATCTAAAGAAAGAATACATCAAATAAAAAGACAGGGAAGGAAGTCATCAAAAATTATAAAAGAGAGTCAGAAAAGAAAAAAAAAAAGAGATAAGTAATGTCCAAAAAGCGCAGTGTCTTGGCAAGGAGACACCCACGTTTGCAGGTAGTTACCCACTGGATACAGTAGGCTCTCAATCTCTAATGACAGTAAACTTCCATAGTCCATAATTAACTTTCCATGTTGAGGAAACAACCTTGTGAATTTTATTTGCCTCTTCATATGGTTTTTCACTAGGAAGAGCATGGGCCCTCCAGGTTAAAAGGAATAATCTGCCCCTTGTGGGAGTTACGCTAGTCCATGTAAATTATTCAACTGCCATTATGTTTCTAAGGAACAGTCTCTATGAGTTTAGTTTGTGTGGCTCAGCACCCCTGGAGTTTCTGACACTCAAACTGAATAAAATAAAATACATAAAACTGAGAGTGGGTTTAAATCACCACATTTCAATGCTGTCAAGTGGGGTCTATTGGCAACAACCAGACAACCGCCTCCCCAGTCCAGCTGCATCTGACGCTGCCAGGAACTTTCTTAGAAATTGAACATGTCCTACACAGTTTTCAGGCCACTGATCTTCAATTTGTGAACTGGTGTCATTTTATAATTTTCTTTGTTTTTAAGATTTTTTTTTTTACACGGGTCAACTAGATCCAAGTAGACTAGAAATACCCTTCCCCATCTTCCCCGTTCTCTCTTGATGGCCTTGGACGGGCCGTTGCCTTATTTTCAATGTGTTTTCCTTTACAGTTTCAGGACATTTTATCATTTGCTCTCCCATCAGGCCCATCCCCCCTTTTCTATTTCTAGTCCTTTTCTATTCTTGGTAAAAATGGGAGTATTGTTGAAATAGGCTTCTGTATAATTGATTGTGTGTGTGGTATTAGAAGGAGGTCAGTCAGATTCACCGTTTCCATTTATAAACCTCATATCGACATGTCACATATAATTCGGGACTGTTAGAAATGGATGCGTTTGCTGTGTGGGAGGCGGACACACTTTGGGCTAATAGTCATCACGGGGCTTCCTGCTTTCGTGTCCACACTAATACCAGTCTCTTAAACGGGACGCTTTGGGGGCATCTGGTCAAATAATTCACCGGGAATACAGAAAGGGGGCGGGATGGCCTTCAAATCCCTCTTGTTGGTTGGCTATGTATCTTCTGTGCAACCGTAAGGTCAGATTAGTTTAGATGCCGCTGATATGGTCCTCTATTAATTTGTGAAAATAATGAGGAACAAAAATTGGGAAGATGGGATGAAGAAAAATCATGGCTTATTAGAGAGTCTCTGGGAGAAAATAAGAAAGGACAAACAATTTATTTTCACCTTTGCAGGTTTATTGTTTCTGACGTGGATGTGGTGTGGCGGTTTGATTTCAGACGTGTATACCCAACCGTCATGTGAAAACGTGACTCCACTTTCATCGCATGTACACCATTGAGACGTTTGCTGTTCACTTCGTTCCTCTCTAAACACTGGGGAAGCTAAAGATAAGTGATCTGGGTTTTCTGCACCTCTCGTGAACCAAGCCAAATTTGTCTAAAAAGTTTCAGACATAGCTGACTTTTTGTCAGGGAACCAAACTTTTAGGCTGCATATTACATATGTCATTCTACCCTATTACAAATCTCTTTCTCATTTCCTTTTTTCTATATGCATACATAAGCCCTTTCAAGATAAGATTTATGTTCTGGTTTGTGGCAGTTTTAATTTAACAGGATATTAATTGGTAAGCCTGACTGTCTACTAACTGTATCTTTTAAAAGGACATTGAGAAATATTTTATCAAATGGCTAAATACATTCCTCATGCTTGTTAAGATCTCCTTAGATCAAACCTTTTTCGGGGCAGGTCTTTGGAGAACTATTTTGCTGGCTGAATTTCCAACATAACAGCATATATGATTGTCAAGTGCCCAAGACCAATGACTCCAAATGGAGGGTTCTGGAACACCAGTTCCTATTTCTCATAGGGGGCAAATACAGAAATCAAAACCGCCATGAAATTTCTTCCTATAAGCTTCCTGCTGATTCTTCCTACTTTAGGTAGGAAGTTAACCTGACTTTCGGGTCACAAACATGAACATGCATGGAGAATACCAGTAGAAGAGGAAAAAGACATGAGCCAGACTGTATTTCGATGGTGTGAGAAGGGGAACACTAACTGGGTGTGTGGGCCAGCACAGAGGGCAGAGAATTCATGGGATATGGGAGGAATTCTATGCTCCATACACATTGCACCATATGCAATCCCCAGCTGAATAAGGATGATGGAGTCACAGGGACATCCAACTCATTGGCTCATTGAAAAATAGTTCTGACGACCACGGGGCCAGATGGAGGGAGGTCTCTTTTGGGTAGACCAAAGAGTATTTCCCATTCAGTTGGGAATGACTTCTTAATTCTTTTTCCCCTTCCTTTAAAAAAGGTACTAGTTAGTATTGCATGGAGCACCGGGTGTTATACGCAAACAATGAATCATGGAACACTACATCAAAAACTAAGGATGTACTGTACGGCGACTAACATATCATAATAAAAATAATTAATTAATTAATTTTTAAAAAAGGTACTAGTTAGATCCAAAGGCAGGATACTTTAGTAGACAATGGAAAGCATGCATCATTTGAACAACAGAACAATATTTGTCACTATTAAAAGATGTCAATTTCTTTAAAAACCACATGTAGACATATGTACCATGATTGTTCCATATCAGGAAATAATCTACATTTCGAAGACTGATAATTGCTCCCCCAAATCCGTTCTGACCTTCTTCCTTGGTAATGAGAACCTTAACATTCAGCAGTCATTAGACCCAACCCGATAAAAAACCACATTCTCCACGTATCATGCGACTTAATTCAAGCCACTGACATGAAAAGCTCAGTGTTCTATGGAAATGAGAGGAAATACACTGGGTATGCTCTGTTCACCCCTCCAAATCAATTTTACACACTTCTCCATCATGCTTTCTGCCCTGGAAAATGGAATTTTATAAAGCCCCCTTGATCTCTGACTTCTGTTTGGGCTTGGCCAAGGAGGCACCAAGAGGAGACTCTGAAGGGGAGAGAGTTTGGGATACTACAAACTCTAAGATTATCAAATGCATTGATGATGTATTTGCAGTTCTTTTTGTCCCCAGGATTTATCCAAAGAGGGATTTACATTCAAAGTAGTTTGATTTAAAGTCATTAAAAAAAAAATTCTGTGCCAGGCTGTAAGTTGGCATATTCCTTCACTAAGAGCCAAGCCTCCTTTATGATAGCCTATCATGACAGCTACAGCTCTCTCTGTACATTCAGATGACTACTCCTCCCTCTCCTTGTCCCTTCAAGCCTACTGGTGGTAATGACTCCCCCTGTTGATAGTCCTGGGTAGCTAGTTACTTTCCTCCTAGTTCTGCTCACTCTTGTCAACAATCCTTTTATAAAAATGGCTCACTTACCTCATTTGCGTATATCATTTGGGCTGCACAATTCCCCTCCTCAATTTGTCTTCCCACTGGCTGGAATGCAGACATGATGAGTAAGACTGGAGCAACCATCTTGGACCATGCGGAAGAAAGCAATGGATGGTCAAGCAGAAAGGTAAAAAGGACCCTTAGTCTTTGATGACCATTGACTGACACATCAGCTCTTGACTACTTACATCTCTAGTTGTTAATTTTACATGCCAGTCCTGTCCCTGAATGCCCTCTTAGTCACTAAAGCTCATGAACCTCAAGGTCTATTTCCTCCATACTAGACATCTCCACTTACTTAGTGGAAGCCTCTTTAGCCCAGGAGTGGTAGGTCCCCATTTGGTCTCTGATCCTGCAGGGCAAAGTGGCCTTGTGGTCTTTCGTGCTTCCATAGTCACAAATGGTAAGTGAAATAAAAGCCTCTCTGCTCTTAGATTTCCCCTTGATTTATCTAAAATACCTTCCTGCTCCAGGACCTGTTTCTCTATTTCCAATTTCTTCTTCCCATAATCCATTGACACTGGAAGGGACTGGTAGAGTTCCTTTACCTTTCATGGTACCTGGAATTCTCTCTACCCCTTAGTTTATAATAGGGTTCCATGATTACGCTAGCTAGCCTCATGTACCATTGGGAATGTAAAGGAATTTAGAAAATTGAACCAATCACCTTGCAATGCACTCTAAAAATATACAGCCACTTTGGAAAACAGTGTGGGGATCCTCAAACAGTTAAAAATAGAGCTACCTTATGACCCAGCAATTGCACTACTTGGTATTTACCCCGAAGACACAAATGTAGTAAAAAGAAAGGCCACATGCACCCCAATGTTCATAGCAGCAATGTCCACAACAGCCAAACTGTGGAAGGAGCCAAGATGCCCTTCAACAGACGAATGGATAAAAAAGATGTGGTCCATATATACAATGGAATATTACTCAGCCATCAGAAAGGATGATTACCCAACATTTGCAGCAACATGGATGCAACTGGAGGAGATTATGCTAAGTGAAATAAGTCAAGCAGAGAAAGACAATTATCATATGGTTTCACTTATTTGTGGAACATAAGGAATAGCAGGGAGGACATTAGGAGAACGAAGGGAAAAATGAAGGGGGAGGGACAGAGGGGGAGGTGAACCATGAGAGACTATGGACTCCGGGAAACAAAAAACTGAGGGTTTTAGAGGGGAGGGGGTGGGGGATGGGTTAGCCTGATGATGGGTATTAAGGAGGGCACGTATTGAGCAGAGCACTGCGTGTTATACACAAACAATGAATCATGGAACACTACATCAAAAACTAATGATGTGCTGTATGGTGACATAACATAACATAACATAACAAACAAACAAACAAACAAATAAATAAATAAATAAAATAGTCCAATCTTCCAGTCAAAGAGCAATCCCCTTTCTTTGAAAGCACCAAAGCTCGATCGGTGTAGAGACCCGAGGGCAACAGAATTTAGGTAGGAAGATGCATCTGAAAACATTTAAAAGAATGTGATCCAGTTGTGTTAATATCCCCGGAGGCAAACTCAGTGCCTAGCTGTACTTTATTGAGTGACTACGTGACCACCAACCATCAGACTGTGAGCATGGCACTGGGGAGACAAAGAGCTAGAACCAAGGGTCACTCTCTTCAGAAGCTTAGCATCTATTTGGGAAGACAGCTGCTAAATGCCAAATGAACTAGGCAGCACGTGCTTTAAAACAATGCCTCTCAAAGTCAATGTCCGTAGCAGTCATCTGGGTATCTTGTAAAACTGCGGACTGATTCCGTAGAGCGAGGGTGGAGGCAGAGGGTTTGCAATTCCAACTAGCTTTCACAGGACGCCGATGCCGTGAGAACGTGGACCTTGTTCCGGACCAAAGTTAAGGGGAGCCAGGGAAAGCAAGGCTTGGCACAGAAAGAGAGCATTGATGTGAGCTCTAAAAAAAATGAATAGGCTAGAGAGAAGCAGAGGACATACAGAGAAAGAGAGAGAAACAAAGAGAATGAAAGAGGCAGTCCGGATGGGAGTGGTGGTGTGAGCAAATGTTTGGAGACAGGAGTTTCTCTGACATGCCTGAGGGTTGGTAAGCAGACCAGTGGGAAGAGAGCAGGTGCGGAGACCAGAGGGAAGGGGGAATGACAGATGGAAACCAGATTTGGAATAAAATGTGAATTGAGTGAATCCCACACGTAGGCTCTGCCAGCAATGTCATCAGATTAAAGGCCATCAGTAGGTTTTGAAGTCTTAGCAACACCCAGACAAAGGACGTATTGACCTGGTATGTTCAGAATCCATACCACGAAGCCCAGTTAGTCGTGGACTTCCTCCTCAGCCACGCTAAGGGAGAGGGCTGCTAACGTCCCGTGGGAGAAAGGGAAATCAAGTCCTGCTGTGGCTCTTTTGCACCCGTCCTTTCCCCTCCCACGTGACCACAGGGCTTTAGTAAGTTACTTACATTTGAAGTCATAGTGACAGCCATCCCCATAAACCCACTCCGGGTGCTTCTATTCTGTTCACTTGAAACACCTAGAAGACAGCCAGGAGGAGAGGAGAGAGCTTAGAGTTCTCTGTAAGGAAGCACAATACTCAGCTTGAAAATCTAAATCCAGGCCATTTTGATCAAAAACACAGGAGGCCCTAGTCACTATTGCTACCCAGTCTTTCCCACTAATAGATGGCAGGCAGTTGGCCACCGGTGCTTGGAGGAAGTCAGGTAGTTTTATTTTTAGCTCAGTATAGAAGGGGGGAACGATCCAACCTGTTTACACCAGAGAGTCTGTCCTTGCAAAGCCCTAAGCACCGCTGCCCTGTATTGGAGGCATTTGCTACCTGTCACACACAGACAAGATGACAGAGGTTTTCACCTGCTCTCGGCTGGACCACTGATAAGGACTGGAGAGTATGTTGTTTCCATTTGCTACAGCTGAAAGTCAACGTTACTTACCAGCCTAAAATTCAGCTGCCAAGGTTTGCTCTCCAAAAGAATGCTGATTACTGGTCTGTTGAAAAATCTGAATGTCCAAGAGGTTCTTCTGTTTATGTCCCCTTCCTGCTTTTCCAAGAACCTCCCCAGTCTCATTCTCTTTGGGTATCGTCTCCCCTTACCCCTTTTCCTTTTTGTAGAGAAAATAAACCAATAATATAGAAAAACAGATGTGCTGCTACTATGACGATTGTAGTTGGCAATCTACAGATTTAACCTTGAATCCGAGCTCTGCCCCTACCCGCCTGTTGGAGGTGGTCACTGTGAGGACATGACAGCTAGGTGACCCTTGAACTAGGCCCCGGCAATTGGAGGCTCCTTTTTCCCTCCCCTGTCCTTGGAATATATGTTCTGCCTGCCATTCCCCCAGCGGGAACCATTTCCAAGGACGCAGCCTTGAGAGAGTAATGTGGTAACGAGACCACCTGGACTGTGTAGGTGACTGAATCCTAGTAAGGCCTCCATAGAAACTCTGAAGATTCTGGTGGGTCATTGTGGAGATCTGCCCATCCTGCTGCCTCCCAAGAAAAGTCTCACATGTAAATTCCCTCGCTTATTAAAACCATCACCTTCCAGTCTGGAGTGGGCTCCCTCTTTTTTTTTTTTTTTTTTTTTGGTTATCTCTCCCTGTCCTTCTCCTAAGGGGCCAGTTTCAGATTTCACCCCCGGGAAATTCTCAAGTTTGCAAACCAACACCAGCTCTGTAACTTCAGACCTGCACTTTGCAGGGCTCGGGACTCCCACATGGTTCACGGATCGCTTCTGCCACAGCACCTGCTGTCAATCCCACTCTGAAGAGGGCACCCCTGGCATGTCACATCTTCCCCTTGCCCTTCCAGCTGCTGTACTGGGTGGTCATGTTACTTGGGAGAGGACAAAAGAAGCAGAGGTGGGAGGAGGAGCTGTCCTCACACTGACGCCTAAAAGTAGGCAGGATGGGCAACCGCTTCCCTGATATAATCAGGAGTCATGAGAGAGCTTCCAGATGAATCCTTCAATGGCCTGCCCTCCTGGAAGACCCCTTCTTGGGTGCAACACACCACCTGAAGAAGGATGACACATTTACCATACACACTCTTGGCGAGGATTAGTTTGTCATGGTAGCTAACACCAGAAGTAAGGCTTCCAAGCGAGCAGGACATAAGAGACCTAAGTTTCCATGGTGAATGAAACTCACACCAGGAAGCAGCGCAAGAACTCTAAGTGTCAGTAAAACGGAGGAAAGATCGAAGCGTGGAAGAAAACCTTGCAGGAGACAGACTGCTAGCACGCAAGGGATAGATTCCTCCATTCCACCGCTTACGGGCGTGTGGGTACAAGGTCCTGGTGTCCGCTTTACAGCCTTTCGGCTGCCGCTTTCCTTAGTCAATATAATTCAAAGGTAAAAGAGGCCACTTTTATTTACTGCTTACTGCTTCCGTCCCTTGCTTTCCGCTGCTTCTGCTAATCGTGTCTGGATTCGCCTGCCTACCACGGGGCCAGCGCAGGAACACAAAAGCACTAGGGAGGAGTAAGGGACAGATGACCAAATGTCCCTGGGACAGAGCCCACCAGACATGAAGAGCAGAAGCGTTTGGAGAGGAGAACATGGAAGGCAATGGGGAAATACTCATTCATACTGTGAAAACGAAAACCCCACATTAGAGTCAGACAAACTTGGAATTAACGATCATCTCACTTGAGAATGTGAACGCACCCCCAGAGTCACTGAGATCTCAAATCCTACCACCTGTTCTCATACCCTTGGCAGCTGATGGATCGTAACAGGGTCCACATTCGGATATCTCTCCTCCTAAAGATATGCTTCCTGATGCTGCCTCCGTCTAATATAGCACCACGCACCTGCCGTTTCAACTTTACATCTAATATCAAATGTAAAATCCAAAAATAAACTACAGTATATCAAAAAGTCACTTGCTCAAACCCAAACGGTGGGGCTTTAGTTACTAAATAAAGACACTCACTCTGTCTTGCTCATGCTGATGTCCAAGAGGGTTGTTCAGGCGTATATTTAGAACCTTTTAAATCTAGGATGTAAAGACAGGAAAGCTCTGCTTTGCCCCAAACGACTTTATCAGCTCAAAATATTAGCTATTTATCCAACTCTATTCCCCTCAAGTAAAACTAAAAATGTATGGGTAACAAAGAAATACCTTTAGTCCCACGTTTCAATCAATTCGGCTGGAGAGGAAGCTTTACCAGAAAACCGTGCTTAATAAATATACTCGGTAGATTCTGGACAAACATCTAAAATAAAACAAAATTAAGTGAACTTATTGAAGGATCTCACCCAAATTATTAATAAACAAGTATTCTTTGGTTTCCAAGGCATTTGATATTGCGCTCCATTTTTAGGAAATTTTAACACATATTTTTCCTTTGAAACCGATAGCTGGTTATGAGAAAGAAGGAAGCTGCAAGAAAGGTGGGATGAGACTCTTGGCAACTGAAACAACACGGGCAGACCTTGATGGCACTGATAAATGGGATTACTTGAATTATTTTAAAAATCCATTTTAACTTATTGGCATTGTAACTCTACACTTTTTTGGTGGTTTTTCTGGGCATACTAGTATACGTCCCTCAATTGCACAGTCTACAGAAAGTTAGCATTAAACTACTTCGCATAAAACATAGAAACCTTGAAATCACATAGGCTTTTTTTTTAAGCCCTGCAAACTTCGTGCCACAGTGGTTATACATATAATATTAAATACATTTTAAAACCACAAGCAATGTTATGTTTTATTTTAAATAGTCCTATTTATTTAAAAATTAAATAAAAAAAATAATATTTTATGTTTACTAAGACGTGGCCATCTGATATTCTTTATTCCTTCCCAAAGACCAATGTTTTCTTCTTATATCCTTTCCCTTCAGACTAAAGAAATTCTGTTAGCATTTCTTGCATTGAAGTTCTGTCAGCAATGAACTCTCTTAGCGGTCTCTAATCTGAAAGTGTTTTTATTTTACCTTCCTTATTGACAGATCACTTTCTGTTGGATACTGAGCTCTGGATTGCCATGTTTTGTGTGTTTTGTTTTGTTTTGTTTTGTTTCCTCTTAGCCCTTTGATGATGTCATTCCACTGTCTTCTAGGCCTTATATATTCTGATGAGTAGTCTGAGCTCATTAGAATTGCTGTTCTGCCATATATGTCATTTTTACTCCACCTGTTTTCAAGATTTTCTCTTTACGTTTTTAAAATCCACTTACTGGGGCGCCTCGGCACCTCGGTGGCTCAGTTGGTTAAGCATCTGCCTTCGGCTCAGGTCATGATCTCAGGGTCCTGGGATCGAGCCCCACGTTGGGCTCCCTGCTCAGCGGGGAGTCAGCTTCTCCCTCTGACCCTCCCCTGCCTTGTGCCTTCTCTCTCTCTTTCTCTCAAATAAGTAAAATCTTTTTAAAAACTCCATTTATTATGATGTGACTAGACGTCGTTGAACTTCTTGAATGTATAAATTTTGTCTTTCACCAAATTTGGGGATTTTGGCTAATTTCTATTTATATTGTTCAAGTTCTCCATTCTGCCAATTAAGTCCATTATTTTAAAAAATCTCTATTATTTCAGTTCTTGTATTTTTATTTGGTTCTTTTTATATTTTCTATTTCTATGCTGAGAATTTTTGTCTTTTTACTTATTATGAAAATATTTTCCATTGCTTCATTGGACATAATTGTAAGAGCTCACTTAAAGTCTTCCCTGACAAATCCAACATCTGGGGTATCTTGTGGTTTGTCAAATTACCTTTTACGAGTAAATTACGTTTTACGGGTAACATATCCTTGGTTTGGTCGTTTGTTTGTTGAATCATTTTGATTCATATCCTGGACGTGCTGGATGTGATATCGCGGAGTCTCTGGATTTGGTCATGTTTTTCTGAATAATGTTAATTATTTTGTTTCAGTGGGCAGACTTGGTTATAGTCCAACGAAAAGCAGTCTCACCTCAGCTCCCCTGCACCAAGTCAGAGCTGCAGCCTGCCTGCAGGCTAAGACTCTAAAATCAGAAAATTCAGCCGTGCCTTTTTCCAAGTCTTAACTCCTCTTCAAGGTCTGCCTGCTTTTTTTCATTTTCCAGAGCCTTTGTTGTTGTTGTTGTTGTTGCTGTATTTTGCCCACGTTTGTAGTCTGTGGGTCTGTTCTCTTAGGACCTCCCTTCATCATACTGGACGTAGAAACCCTTGGGGGCTTGCTCTTCAAGTTCCAAAAATCCCTAGAAATAGGGTAGAAATGTGCGGTAGGGAAGGGAGTAAGATGTTATGTCATAACCGTATCAATAATGTGTGAGTCTTCCCAGAGAGTGGTAAAAAAATGTTAAGATCAGGGAGGAAAGAAGAATGCTTTTCAAGGATGTGTAATAAATATTAGCCTTGCAGATCCATTTCACTTCCATGCACGAGCCATGTGATCCCTTCTAGAATAATTCACTAATTGCTTTCAGTAGAAAGAAAAAAAAAACAGTAGCAGTTGTTGGTGCCCTATTCAACTTGCAAAAGCCAACACCTACATTTCTTTGCCTACTGTGCCCACACACGCAGCAGACTGGAAAAGGTGAGTCATTAAAGCTGCCAGGAGCATCACTAAAAGACTGGCTTCCCTGGGTGTACAAACTCCACAGCTCACTCGTCCTGGGGTGCTAACTCTGCGGCATCTGCTCTATACCGATGCCCCGCAACCCAGAAGTTGTGCAGTACCAGTTTTTTGTTTGTTTCTGACCAATGTGTTTTGTAAAATGCAATAAAAACTAATGTGTACATCATGGCGATGTAAACTTGCTATAAGAGTTTATAAACATTGGGGTGGTTAGGGTCCAACTCTTGGTTTTGGCTCAGGTCACGATCTCAAGGTCGTGAGATCAGGCCCCACATTGGGCTCCATGCTCAGCGCGGAATCTGCTTGAGATTCTCTCTTCCTCTGCCCCCCCCCCGCTCTCTCTCTCTAAAATAAATAAATTAATTAAATCTTTTTTAAAACATTTATAAATATTGTATCTTAACTTCTGGACTTAAACAAATGGTTTATAAAATAGCACCAGCTAGAGTTGCTCACTGTAGTAACTGGCTTCATAAACACAGGCTTTCTTGGCTTTATTTCCTTCCCTGTCTCACTTGTCCACTTCCCTATTGGTGTTTTTTGGGATCATCTCCCAAATAAACTACTACTTCTCAAATGCTTGCCTCCGGTCTGCTTCTAGAAGAATCTGACCTAAGTCATGAGAAAAATCCAGCTATACTATTAAATATAATACTAATTGGAGTGGTTAGTACTGAGTCAATAAACAAAATGTTCTCTTTCACTCAATGAAAAAGAAACTCATAAACTTTAGATGTTAAGCCACTGACGAGAAGAATCTTTGAAGTTTGAAAGAAGAAAGAAACTAAAAACAAACGTGACTCAGACCCGTAATTTCATTCCAAAGTGGGGTAAAATCTGATCTCAGAATTCTGATTATATGCTGCTACCATCCATCTGGTGAAAGGATGCCATTTTCTTTGTGAGTCAAGTGATTTGATGATTTCTTTCATAATGTCACTGTAGGGCCATCAAAACAATAACTTTTTTTTCCCCTTTGGCTTAAATAGTGACTTGTAACTGAACATGAAATGTTTCTGCATCAGTTAAAATAAACACAGTCCCTTCCTTTTTGTCCTAAAATGACCTCCTTTATCCTGATGCTTGGCTATAATCCTTCAGTTGGGAAAAGAATGAGCTTCAAGGCCAAAGAGAAAAAAAAAATCTAATTTAGGTTTGAGTTTTTAGAGCAAGAGCGACCAGGATGAGTTATTGGCATGGAAGCTATCTTCTTTTTGATAATGATGTGTATTATATAAGAAAACTCAGCAAGAATTCAGCATCATGTAATGGAAATTATATGGCTTTTGAGTTTTAATCCGGAACGCTCTGGCTGGAATTCTGATCTTGCCAGTTACTAAGTATGTGATGTGCGCAAGTTTCTGTAATGAATTTAGTGATTAAATCTATCTCTTAGGGATATTGGAATTTAAATGATACAATGATGTATTTGAAAATATCTGGCTCAGTTGAAGATATAAAGAAGTCAAAAGTTATTTCAATGCCTAGTTCAAGTCTGGTTTTTAGAGTTGGGAAAAGGCACGTGAAAGAGAAAATATCCCACGATATTGGGGGCTGAGGAATAGTACTTCAGTAAAGGTGAGGACAGTCTCATGTTGTTTATCATTGTTCCACTGGATAAAATTTACCAATCCAAATTCCCTTTTCTCTTACAACCAGAAGGGACCTAGCTTAAATGGAATACAGTGCATTGAATGGGAATCTCTCTGGCTTTCTTTGATTGTGCTCTGTGGAATGAAATGAAGCTCGAAAAAAAAAGAAAATCAAAGTAATGTCGGCTGCATATGAGGCCACAAGGACACTCAATGTAACCATATCATAAATCATCAAAGAGAAATGCCAGGGAAGATCTATGCTTGCAAGACAGCTTGCCTCATTTAAAATATCTAATGCTGCCGTAATAGTGACTCTGTCGTCCCCCCTTTTCCTTTGTTCAGTAGTAATTGTCCTTCTGCTGGACCATTCATCTCTCGCCGAGTTGTCTCCTGACTAGGAGATGTGTACTACTGGCCCTGAGTTATGGGTCCTCAGCCTGGAAAATCCTGTTTCGGTTGGGTGGTGTTCAAAGTTAAAGTGAAGAGCGACCAAAAGCACAGAAGGAGGAAAAAATGACCCTTGGCAAAGTTGGTTGAAGAAAAGAATGGATGTTGATAAAAATACCTTCACTTCCGGCTGTGCTTCTTTTAGTAAAGAGTAAATAACGGAAGAACCAGTTTTGGGGAATAATTAAAAGATGCTAGTGATGTAAAAGTCACGAGGAGGCCAAATAAGCACCCAAATGTGCTATGTTCCCATCCGTCCACAATCAACGCTGGCTCACAATGAAATCTTCATTGTGGAGTTTGAAGGCAGTGAATTAAAATGTCAAGTATATTTTCACCTGAAATCAGTGTCCTAAAAGCAATATACAACCTTCGAAATTCCTCAGGATTTTTGCCAAATCCACTAGGACTACTCACAGCCATGAAGTGATACTGCAACTTTAAAAGCGTTAGTCCTTCTCAAGTTGGTAACTAAATCTCCCACCGGAGATCTGTTCCCCGCACAAAAGAGATTAACAGATTTAGCTGAGAATTTGAGAGCGAAAAAAATGAGCAAAATACAAAGGCTCAGCCCAAAAGAAAACGATGTGTGAGTAAAAACAGAATAAGTAGCGTTAGTATGCTGACTTGACTCCACGCGCTACTCACGAATGAATCCTTCAGAAATACACACACAAGGAAACATTCCAAGAACACAAGGGATCCAGTGTAAAGCCTACAAAAGGAAAAAAAAATTAAAATCTAAGAACAGAAAGAATTACAAGAGGTGTAGGTAGGCACCCAGGGTAACTGGCTAGAAGCAGCAGGTGTAATAAATATCTTTCTTGATGAGGGGCGCGGTCAAAGTTTTACCTTGATTCGTACCTACGACAGCAAGATAGATTTCTTTATTCTCATGCGTGGCTGTGTGCGATACAAAGATAAAACCCAACTTTTCAGACTAGAACACACGTCTACCCAGAGCATTCACTTTATCTTCCAAAGGGCCCGGGCAACAGCAGCAGAAAGCCAAGCAGTACGAAGAGGAGCAGAAGCGGTTCGAGCTCCTTCAAAATTCATAGGACTCCTGAATGTTCTGACTATTTAAGTGGTTCCATCCAAATTCTCTTGTCCTGTCCGGTTGAGTCCGTTTAAATGGAGAGTGGAGTTAATCTCCGCAAGTCAGAACCTGCACTCGGCAAGGGGCGCGACCTAGGGTTTCATGCTTGCTCTTGGTCTCCTCTCGTCTTTGAAAAGACACAGCTGCCCCCTGGTTGGAAAGCCGGGGGGGGGGGGAATTCCTTCCGTTCCCTGTGCATGGAAGCAGAGATGGAGCCTTGTTACTGGTAGCTTGCGGTACGTCTCTCCCAGCCTGCTGTAGGAGATGGAGGGGCCAAACTCAACAGACCCCGAACTAGACAGCCCCACTTGGATGGCACTTGGGTACGAAGGTCAGCCCTTCAGCCTCGCCTGCCACTGAAATCTTTGTGATACATTCAGTCCCATGCGTGACCTTCAGGCCACACGTTTGCACTGGCTTTCTCATTCTGATGATGGGGCAATCTCCATGGAGAAAGTTCTGTCACACGGGCTATGCTTTCCGGCACCTTCCAGCTATAGTGACATTTACATAGAGTTAAGACTCTACAGATGCTTTCTTCGGGCAAGTAGGAGACAAAGCCCTTGCCTAAGTGGTTTGCTTTTTAGTTCACAGCCCATAGTTATTTCTAAAGCCTCTGTTCCCTCCTCAGCCGAGATCAGCACAAGAGAGGATATCGCTGCTCACTAGATAGGGCCTTTCGCTCTCAACAGGAATCCCATGTAACAGTGGCAGGAGCACAAGCCAGCATCCTGGAGACCTTTTCTCCAGTTTCTTTGGCCACGTGCTGCTCTCTCATTCAGGGAAGCCGGCCGTGTGCAGCACACTGAGCTGGGACAGGTCATTCGGGCCAGACTGCCCAGGGGTAAGGTCTTAGAAGATTTAGTTCAGCCCTGTAGCATTTCTCTCCTCAGATACAGCCACTGAATGTAGCAGGAACCTCCTTGCCAAGTCTTCAGGAAAAAAGACACAGCTGAAAGCCTGGTGCTGCCAGTACTAATCATTTGTTCATGTCCCTCTTATAGACTTCTCCACCCAAAGCGCGAATGCAGACAGCTCTGATGAGTAGAAGAGAGATACATCAGCCTCCACCATAGGGATTGAGGCAGGTGATGATAAGGATAACAACAGCCAACAGGAAAAAAAAAGAAAGATGAAGACAGCGTAAGTCTCTGGCTTTGGAGGGTTAACAGAGAGAAAGACTAATGCCTCTGAGACTAGTCCAGAAAAGTTGGGGAGGTCCATAGAGGGTACAGGTTGAAGTGAGGGTGTTTCAGTATGGGGAATGAGAAAAAGACAAGGAGGAGAAGAGAATGGAGTCCTGTGGACCATCATGGGCTTTAAGGTTGCATAGATCTGGGTCCAAGTGCTGGCTGAGCCATGTCCTGGCCATGTCATTTTTGGGGCATGGAGCCTAATGCAGGGCTTGAACTCAAGACCCAGAGATCAAGACCTGAGCTGACACCAAGAGTCAGACACTTAGCTGACTGAACCATCCAGGTGACCCTTGGACATGTCATTTTAAATAAATTACTTAACGTCTCTAACTTTAAGTTTCTTAATCTTGTAAAATGGGGCTGCTGATACCGACTGCGTAGTGCAGGTGTGAGGAATAACAAGGATGACGCATACAATTTAGTTAGGATTCTATAAAGGGTGCCAGGGCAGGGACGACGGACATCTAAGCAGAAACCACGCATTAGCCTAATGGGGTCAGAGGCTACAACACCGAGAGAAAACCTTCAGAATTTTTTAAAGATTTTATGTATTTACTTGAGAGAGAGTGCACGCTCATGAGAGAGCACGAGTGGGGTGGGGGGTAGAGGGAGAGAGAGAAGCAGACTCCCCGCTGAGCAGGGAGCCTGACCTCAAGGGGCTGGATCCCCCCTCGGATCATGAGCTGAGCCAAAGGCAGACACTTAACCGACTGAGCCACCCAGGTGCCCCAAACCTTTAAAATTGATGATGAGGCCAATTAAAAGTGAGCCCCAGATACCCAACCAAAGAATTTGAGTGTGGGGTAGGGAATCCCCAGGATTCAGAGTTGTGTGGATAATACCATAAAAGAAATGTTTTGAACATTTGGCTGGAGGAATGAATAATGGTAACTTTTATGAGCACTTACTATGTACCAGGTACTATTTTAAGTGCTTTAAGCATTATCTCATTTAATGGTATCATAGAGGAAAAGCAGAGACTGACTCAGGGAAAGGTAAAAGGCCAGGGGAGGAATACAGGGGTGGGGGATGAGGAGCTCGGGTGGCATGGTGGGAGAGAGAGAGAGAGGGCCTGAGAGACGGAGGAAGGGAGAGATGGAGAAATACAGTAGACACTTGGAATGGGGACAAAAGAGAGGGGAGGGTCACATGTGATTGTCACCATAGGCTAGACAGCATAATTCCTCCATTAAGACAAAAACCAGGAACGCAGAAGCTATGCCTAAGAGAACTTCCCACTGACAAAGCCAAGAAAGGCAAGCAAGAGTGCCCACTGAGTCAGAGGCGCCCCGTCCCATGGATGCCCTGAGGCAGAACGCGGGAAGGAAGCCCCTCTTCTCATCCACCTTGATTTAGTTCTTCAGCCCCCTCTACTCTCTAGCTTTTCACACCCCGATCTGCACGACTACTGGAAGGAACCAGTGGGACCTCTTGCATTTTCTTGACATGCTTCAAGGCCTTTGCTAGTTTTTTAAAGCTCTTGTGTTCCTCTATTCACCCCCCAAACTGAAATAGTTGCTTTTTTGATTTTTTAATTTGCACCATACCTTCAGGTACCAGTTCTACAAAGTAACATGTGAAAAGTCCAAAGAGGAAAAAATGCTATGGAATTCACGTGGGATTTACTGGGGAAACCACTGAACTAAGATCACCCCCAGCTTTCCAGAATGAGAAATAATTAAAAATCGATACTGCAGTTTAAGAAGAGAGTGAGGGGGGAAAAATATGTTTCTGAGCTGAGAGACATTCTGGGCTTCTCATTCCACATAATTCTCTTATAGACAAGGCACATAGGGCCGAAAATAGAGGCTTGTTCCCAGATATGTGACAGACCCTTCCCAAGTGACAAGACGGGTCATAATTTTAATGAACATTGTGACACACCCATCAATTATCCTCAGATGTGACTGTGATCCTGTGAGTGTGCAAAAGCAGGCAAGGGGGTAATTTTGGTCCGTGGATTCCTGCACACCTGTCTGCCGTTGTCAAGAATCGAAATGACCCATACTAGGTAAAATTAATTTAATGTTGAAAAAGAATGTCACCTGCATATTCAAAACACCTTTCTTTTGGAACTGCACAGAGAAAATTACAGAGCAACCCACAGTAAAATATGGCATTGAAGTAGAGTAATGGAGAAAGTGAGGGGAAACACACGTTGGCATTCAGAGCTGCAGAAGTTAAAACTGTTGACGGAAACTTGTGTTGTCATGGAAACTTGATGTAATTGATGGACTAGGAATGCTATCGCTTAGCCTTATTCATAGAGAGGCTCAGATGCTGTTCAGAACAATTAGAATCATCTGGACAGATGACTCTGAGAAACGAGTAACGGAGTTAGTGATGAGTCTAAAAATTACGACGATGAGAACCACCACTACAACAACAACAAGATCTGAATAATGAAGGTAAGGAAATGAGTACCGGGCCCAGGTAGAGTGGAATGGGAAAAGAACAGACAAGAAAAGAGTAATTAGGATCAGTAGAGTGTTCTGATAAAATTAAGGATAACAGTAAAATTGTATAGAAAAGGAGGAAAATTGTAGAACAAGAACATTCTTTCATTACGGTATTAATCACACTATAATGTATTAATTGCTAATATATTTATCTCCCTACAGACCAGGAGCTTCTTTAGAAAGAGTCTGCGGCTGTGTCTATCATTCCCTTCCCCCCACCCAACCATGGTGTTCAATCAATGTTTGGTGAATGGTAATAATTGCTACTATTTATTTAAAAGGGACTGTGGTACAGTTGCTGTCGCAAGTTGTATTAATTTGCTAGGGTGGCCGTCATAAACTAGCCAAGGCTGGGTGGCTTCAACAGCAGAGATTTATCTTCTCACAGTTTAATTTCTCATGAGGGCTTCCTCCCTGGGTTACGGAGGCCTTCTTGCCATGTCCTCCCTTGATCTTTCGTGTGTGCACACGACCTTAGGGTCTCTTCCTCTTTTTATAAGCACGTTCGTCAGATTGGATTGAAGCCCTGCCCTAAGGCGCCTCGGTTAACTTAGTCATCCCTTTAAAGATCTTATCTCCCAGCATGATCACATTGTGAGGTTATGGGGGTGTGACATCAACATATGGCTTTTAGTGGGGACACAATTCAGTCCATGATACCAGCTTCTAGCTTATTCTGTTGGAGTCCTCACCACAACATTCACGTAGCTTTTTGTAGGAGAGGCCATTTGAATCTTGGAAAAGTTAGGTTGGTGGTTGGTGGTCCCACAGCTCGGAAGGGGCCCAATGGCGATTTAAACCCAATTTACTGACCTCAAAGCCCAGTTCTTTACAACATGCTCCAAAGAATGGATGAAATGGAAGTTAGTAGAGCTGACCTGGAAAAATGAAGCTAATAGTATAGTAGTATCATCATCATTGTCATCAGGCTAAAGACTTGGTTTGGTCAAGCAGTTCGGTCCCGCAGGGCTCATTTTGCTGTCTTAAATGACCCAGCTCTATCTGCTCGCTCAGTCAGGATCAGGTAAATTCTTCCAGTGTCTCGGTCAAAGACCACAGACCAAGGGGTCCTAAGAAGAGAAACAAGGACACATGGAAGCCAGCCTCATTCAGTGCAAAGCACGATGCGGAAATCTGTGCAAACACTAGACTATCTTTTGCCCCTCGGAACCTGTGCTCTTACGGCGATAAAAACATGCTTTGTTGCTGTTTTCGCTTGCTTTGATGCGCTTTTAAAACCAAAGTGGTCTTTGTCCACTATGAACACTGCTGATCCCTTCCTGTTCATTCAAATAGAATATCTCTAGAATTAAGTGGCGAAATTGCAGCGTGTTTTCCTGAATTAAAAAAGAGAGAGAGGAAAAGACCTTAAAATTCCAATGCAATCCACGTGATTGTTCTACTAAGGAAGTGCTGGTGTTTTTTCCCATTGCTAGAGATGTAAGCCCCCCCCCCCCCCGCCCCAGGAAATCAGCCACTCACTAGGCCTCTCCCAACTGAATAGGACTCACAAGGGTCACATTTATAAACTGACATAGAGAGAAGAGGTGGCAGCTGACAGATCCAAGCTCGGCCCCTGACCATAACCTGCTCTGCTTTTCATTGCCTTTTGTGTATTTCTCAAACAGAACAAACGCATTTGTGGAATTCCTCCTCATGGTGAACAAAAGGTCTTTAAGTAGAAAGTTTCTCCTGCAGCCTTACAGGCATCTAACGTTCCTGGATTGATGGGGAGTCCATAATGCTGGGCTCCACGGAGCCCCACAGCCCCCCGCATTGCTCTCGGCTCCATCGGCCGACCCGACCAATGAACAGGGCATGTTCTTGGCATTTTCGTGCTGATGGCTGGGGTTCCTTCCTTTCTGTGGCTTCACTATTACTTGCCTTCTCTGTCCACTAGACTCTCGCATGGGCTCCAGAGCCAGCTTCCTGCAGCAGAACAGGGAAGGACTTGAGAATTTTCCCCAAATTAATGGCACTGCAGCTCAGTGGAAGTGACCTAACAGAACTCTTTGGGGGATGGTCTACCCCTCGTCCAGCAAGCCAGTTTGAAAAATCAGTAAATTCTAGCCGCTCCTAAAAAATGATCCTGCTACCTTGCAACTCATGGCCCACAGCGCTCAATGAAATGTAGTGAGGCTGTTAGAAAGCATCTGGCCATGGAGCGGGTTATGCTACCGACAAGGCCACACAAAGCAGTACTCAAAGTCACTTGGAGAAGAGTGATTTGGGATGGATGGAAGCAAAGAGAGAGGTGCCAAAGGAGAAATAGGGAGGCCCCCAAGGAAATTCTGTTAAACTCCAACACTTACGGAGCACAAGCCAGGCTCCAGGCAATATGCCACAGTCTGGCTTAGCGCTAGCATAAATATCGCACGGTCCCTCCCTAGCTGGTGCTCAGGGTCACCTTGGATGCTTAAAAAGGAATCTTTGAAGTTCCAAAATTATTCCATTCTCCATTTATGAGTTATATGAGAAATATATACATATGCACACGCAGGCATATATTCAAGTGTGTCTATACATTGTAGAGAAGTCAAAAAAATTTTTTAGAAGTCAAACTTTTTTTAAAGATCATACTTTTTTTTTTTTTTTTAACAATTCAGCTCTTATGGGTAAAAAAGAGAGAGTGGAAACACAGTGATAGTTTCGTAAGGGACAGGGAAGATCTTGGGAGCAGAGGGCCTCTTGTTCTTCTCTCTACAGGTTCAACTTCAGCCCCCCCAGGGCTCGAACCCTGCCTGGGACAAATAGAACAGGAGCAAGTCAATAATTACTGTGTCTGCAAGTTGCGCAGAAAAAAGGCGAAATGCTAGGCATCAAAGCCACGGACTCGGAATGAAAACTGCTTTCAGAGAAATTATAAGGTACATCCTCGTTTTTGTCATCCTGTCCCAGCTACGAGAAGAGACGCGAACTAACCTCAGAAAGAAAAACAAGATGAATGACAGCCTCGGCGGCCAGGCCTAGACAGGGCCTCTTAAGAACGAGCAAAAAAAGCCACTTCATGGAGAAATTAAAGTTCCTCTTTACAGCCTGTGAAGAGGAACTATTAATGCTTTTCTGTTTCTGACACACTTGTTGTCTTCTCAAGAGTGCATTTCCATCCTTACTGCCTGTGGTCCTTATGTCCCTTCCCCGTCAGGAAAGCCGGATGTTTTAGAAGTCATTTCGGAGTGGAGTTAAAGATCTGTCTTATCCCAAGTTTCTCCTCACTTGTCTCGTGTTGTAGTTTTTCTTCAGAGAGGTGGGAGCAGGAAACATGAGATAATTCATCAGGACTCTTACAGGTGAGCTTTTTGTAATTTTCAATGAATATCACCTTTAAAAGGGGCACTTCTCAAGGGTAAAAATTGAGCTGACGGCATTAGAATGATCTGGGGATTATTATGTAGCAGCTTTATTGAGATGTAATCCACATACCATATGTTTTAGCTTTTTTTTTTTTTTTTTTTTTAAGATTCTATTTATTTGACAGAGAGAGAGAGCGAGAGCTCAAGTAGGGGGAGCAGCAGGCAGAGGGAGAGGGAGAAGCAGGTTCCTCGCTGAGCAGGGAGCCCGACTCTGGGGCTCCATCGCAGGACCTTGGGATCATGACCTGAGCCGAGGGCAGATGCTTCACCGAGAGACCCAGGCGCCCCCTCGTTTTAGCTCTTTAAGGAGCACAACTCAGTAATTCTTAGCATCTTCAGAGTTACATGCCATCATACAATCAATTCTACAACTTTTTCATCATTCGTAATAGAAACTCCCTCCCCACTCGAATCACTCTCCAATCTCCTCAGCTCCAAGCAACAACTACTACTAATCTACTTTCTGTCTGTATGATTTTGCTGATTTGGGGCATTTAAATAACCAGAGTCATAAAATACATGGTCTTTTGTGACCGAGTTCTTTCACTTAGTGCATCGTTTTCAAGGTTGATCTATGTTGCAACATGTATCAGTAATGCCTGCCTTCCTCTCTCTTTCCTTTCCTTCCTTTTTCTTTTCTTTTCTTTTTTTCTTTTCTTTTCCTTTCTTCCTTTCTTCCTTTCCCTTCCTTTCCTTGTAAACTCTACCCCGAGGGTGGGGGTCGAACTCACAACCCTGTGATCAAGAGTCACGTGCTCTACCAATTGAGCCAGCCAAGCCCCCCTGCATTTCTCTAATTGCCAAATAATATTCCATTGTTTAGATCTATCAAATCTTTTATCCATCCATCAGTTGATAGACATTTGGGTTGCTTTCACTTGGGGGCTTTTCTGAATAATAACGCTGCCATGAACATTTATGTACAAGATTTTTTGTGGACATCATTGTCAATTCTCTTAGGTATATATCTAAGAGGGGACTCGGCTCCTCTGGTAACTCTCCGTGTAACCCTTTGATGAATTTCCAGAGTGTTTCCAAAGTGGCTGCACCATTTTCTTCCCACTGGCGGTATATGAAGATTCTAATTCCTCCACGTGTTCGCCAACACTTGTTATTAGCGTCTTTTTCAATATCGCCAGCCTAGTGGGTGTGAAGTGGTATCTCACTGTGGTTTTGATTTGCTCTTTCCTGCTGGTTGGGATTATGGTTAAAATTGCATACCTCGGGCTAGGGCTTGACCCCGAATTAGAATCTACGGGTCTGCATTTTACTAGACTTCTAAATCAGTTATTTGCTCCTGCATAATAAATATTGATTATCTCTCACAGTCCCTGTGGGTCAGATGTTTGGGAGAGGCGTGGTTGAGTATTTCTGGTTTGGTATCCCATGGGGTTCTGTCAGATCTCAGCAAGGGCTGTGGAAATCTGAGGGCTTGGCTTGGACTGAAAGATCCCCTTCCAAGGTCTGCTTTGTGGGCCTGCAATTTGTGCAGTCATATAGGACAGCTCGCTCAGAAGGGCTGCACATACTTAGTCGGTGTGCTGCTAAAGGCATCTTGAACGGCATCTCGGCTCCTTCCATGATTTAGCTATTGTGAACAATGCTGCTATGAACATTGGGGTGCATATGAACCATGAGAAACTGTGGATTCTGGGAAACAAACTGAGGGCTTCAGAGGGGAGGGGGATGGGATAAGCCAGTGATGGGTATTAAGCAGGGCACATATTGCATGGCGCACTGGGTGTTATAAGCAAATAATGAATCATGGAACATTACATCAAAAACTAAGGATATATTGTATGGTGACTAACATAACATAATAAAAAATTATTATAAAAAAATAAAGCCATCTTGAAACTCTTAATAACTAAATGTCTTTGAACTTGTGCTTTGTCAGTAAGGTCCAGGAAGACAAGAGAACACATATTTGTGTAATGTGTATATCTGTGCTCTCTTGGACCCTATTTGCATGTGACGATGGCAATACCCATGAACACAAAATCCCGGTGAACCATGGGCATATGAGAGTTCACTGCGACTCAAAGAAAGTACAAGGTAAGCATGTTACATGCTGTGTAAGTGGAGGTACTGACAGTCCTGATAGGCCACGCTTTCTGTGAGAACCCAACCTTGCTACGACCACAGTAAAGATGGAGTATGGCCTGCGAGGTGAAGGAGGGAAAGAGAGGAGAGATAAAGCTGGTAAGATGACCAAAACTGTGTAGTGCACCATGGGTCCCTCTCTGTTCCCTTTGAATTCTCTAGGAAAGCTACCAAGTACACCAGATGCTTTGTGGGAGTGAGTCCTTTTTGGTGAAAACCAAAAGGTTTTCAGCTGGGGAGTATGAGTAGATATAGGGGAAAAGAGAGACTGCATCAGAGGGTTCAGGTATAAGAGCTAGAGGGAACCAGGAGGAATTGAAGATTTCATGAAATCATGGGGGAGGACTTGGGACTGCCACTGGCGACCATGGAATGGCGGGGGGGACTGAATTTGAGTTGACTTTGAGATTTTCATTTTTGAGTTTACACTTGGGTTTTACTTATAAATTCTGCATGTGGGACATAGGTATAGCTTCTCAATTCCAAATGAGTCATATCTACTTATCATTTATCTCCTCTACGTACACATTCTTGTGATGACAATTTTGTGAGATATATATCCCTGGATCTTTACGAGACGTGTGCAAATGATGTTTGTTTTCTAAATAGGAAGAATTAGAATATTCCATACTCTGAATTCAGTGTGCCATGTTGCTTGGGTGCCCACAAAATCACAAGTTTGGGGGGCTGTTAGAAGCAGATTTGAGCCAGGTTTCGCAATGCTGAACCTAACCGAAATTCGTTGATCCCCCAACCTCAGTGTGAGCTAAACCCAGGGACAGAGAGAAGGGGGAAGGCCTTGCTGGGGCTGGGGGGAGCTGCTAGAAATGGAGGTCAACATGAAACACTGGTATTTGAGGACTACAAGGCAAAGGGAAGAGCGGATAGAATGTTCAGGTCTGCAGGTGAAACTGCTCCTGGGTCCTGGCATGACTTGCCCTGCAGCCCACCATCATTCACTAATTGGCAGAATTTCCTTGTTGGTATGCTGGCTCCATTGAAAGTTCACTGCTTGTCAAAGCCTGGCTCCCATGGGGCAGGGACTCTTCAGCCTGAAGAGCCTTTCTGCCTGGAAACCGGTGAATGCACCGGGACACTGTGCAAAGCCAGATCATCAAGGACAGCATTCAGCGAGGCCGAGGATCTTACCTCCATTCAGTGGGGCCTCATCGACAAGCCCCTGCTTTGCTGTTCCAGATGATGGGCAGAAAAACAAGCACACCACAGTTCTGAACAAGAAGCTTTTCTTCTTGTAAGTACAAATTGAAAGAGTCTATCTCTTAGAAAGAAAACTGCTCTGGCAATTTGTGTTCTATTTCAAAATCAGCGGGTAATATATAAGGGAGCAACGTTCACTGGTATTTTAATCTATGTTGCATTAAGGTGACTATTATATTGGACTTTGTACTATTTTTAATTTAATTCTGCATGTGCTTTGACCTTCAGTTCCATAGAACTCAACATGAACGTTGGCTCCCAGCCTCATCCACCCAATCGATGACTCACCCCTTCCATTTGGATGGCCAGAGGGCATCTCAAACTGAACACACCTAAAACCAAACTCTTCACCCTCCATACCCCCCTGTCCCACCAGTCCAGCCAAACCCGTCTTCAGCTCGCTGAGTGGCATCTCCATTCATTCTGTTGCTCAGGCCAGCACCTGTGATCAAGCCTAAAACTCTGCACTTGACCAACCTTCGTCTGGAAGGCTCCTCACCAAGACATCTGCATGCCTTACTCCTCTAAGTCACTCACGCTGCTGGTCAAATGACACCGTATCAGAGAGGCCTTCTGGGACCACCCTATATCCCCTACCTTGTCATTTTTCTCCTCTTGCCTATACTATTTTTTCATAGCATTATCACCATAGGAGAAGTTGTTTCTGTCGATTCACTTCTTGTCTGTCTTCTCTTATTAAAACATAAGCTCTTTGAGGATAAAGCCATGCTTTTACTCATTGCTATATGCATAACACAGGGAGGTACTTACACAGAGTACGTTCTCAGTGAGTATTTGCTGAATCAATTAATGAACAAATAAATGAAATAATTATTTGCACGTAGATCGAAAAGATGACTGTCCAGGGTGTAGTATTTACCTGTGGACAAACCGAAGCCGTGCTTTGAGGGGACACAACAAATGAAATTCGAAGACAATCTTCTCAGAAGAGTGTTTACATGATGATTTCTTGGCGTGTTTTCTCTCCGGCTATTCTCAAATCTAAAGGAAAAACAGAAAAAAATACAGCATTGTGTTTAAGACACATTTATTGAGCATTTGCTCTGTACATGGTGTTATGAGGGATATAAACGTAACGCAGACATGGTTTTTTCTTTCAAGGGTACTGCAATTTTACACATTACTACAACCCTAAATTATTCCACTATAGTGAGAAATCCTCCAATGTCTCACTGTGCCATTTAGCAAAAACAAATTATAATCAAGTAATTACTTCAGTGTCATATTAAAAAATGAAACCTATACCATCAATAATTCAAACAATACAGAAAGGGGGGGGCGCCTGGGTGGCACAGCAGTTAAGCGTCTGCCTTTGGCTCAGGGCGTGATCCCGGAGTTATGGGATCGAGCCCCACATCAGGCTCCTCCGCTATGAGCCTGCTTCTTCCCCTCCCACTCCCCCTGCTTGTGTTCCCTCTCTCGCTGGCTGTCTCTATCTGTGTTAAATAAATAAAATCTTTAAAAAAAAAAAAAAAAAACAATACAGAAAGGGTATAAAAAAGAAAGCAACAGATCACTTGGAATACCAACACCGCAAATAACCACTGTTCCTGGGTGAACATTTACAGACAGAAGAAATCACAGAAGATGTATCAGAAGAGAGAGGAAAAGAAATTGGTTGATAAGAATGGGCTAAGGCTCTACATGGAATTTGGAAAATGAGAAGTGATTCATTTTCCCTGATTCAAAAGAGGTACAGCAGAAAGAATTGTTAATTTTTACCAAATAAAACCTTTCTTCGCTACTTCTAGGCACTGATTTATGTATTTATTTATTTATTTATTTATTTATTTATTTATTTATTTATTTATTTATTTGACAGAGAGAGACAGCCAGCGAGAGAGGGAACACAAGCAGGGGGAGTGGGAGAGGAAGAAGCAGGCTCCCAGTGGAGGAGCCTGATGCGGGGCTCGATCCCAGAACGCTGGGATCACGCCCTGAGCCAAAGGCAGATGCTTAACGACTGCGCCACCCAGGTGCCCCTAGGCATTGATTTCTAAAAAAATTTCTAGTTCATTGCTGACAATGCTCTGCTACGAAATAGGGGGAGCGTGGTGCTGCTACCCTCCCCCATCACACCTGCTATTTGTTGTGTTTTTCCATTTTCAGTTGGTTGTTGGGGGTGGTGGGGAGAGTGGTCAGAGCTTATAACAGTAGCTTCCTGTTTTGTGACCACAGTCTTCCCACTTATTACTATTCTTAGTTCCATATTAAATGGATTCAGTGCTCTTTACAATGACTTCCCAATAACTGCATTCTTTTTTTTTTTTTTTTTTACGTTTTATTTACTTAGGTGATCTCTACATCCCATGTGGGGCTCGAACTCATGACCCTGAGATCAAGAGCCGCGTGCTCTTCTGACTGAGCCAGCCAGGCGCCCCCTCCTCCTGCCCCCATACCTAATTCTTTACTCCATCTCCAGTTGGCTGGATTTGGACATCCAGACTTTTTTTTCCTACTCATGAGTGCTGTTTCTAGACTTCTTTCAGATTTGAGAATTCCTTTTGTCTTTGAACTTGAGCGGCAATATGATGGAGCCAAACTTTTCTTTCTCAAAGAACTATGTGGCTACGGCCGCACTGTCTCTGATAATGAATTCTGCTATGAGATGTCTAAGGACCACTTGATATTTTCTTCCTTTCTTTCCTTCAGGAATCTTTCTTCATTTTTTTTTATTTTTAATAAACTTTATGGTTCAGAGGAGTTTGAGGTTTCCAGCAAAATTGAGGGGAAAGCACAGAGGGTTCCTGTAAACCCTCTGCCCTCACAGACCCACAGCCTCCCCGTTATCAACACGCCTCACCTGATGGTACATTTGTCACAACTCATGAACCTGCAGGGACACACCATTATGACCCAGAGTCCATAGTTTGCATCAGGGTTCACTCTTAGTGTTGTGCGTTCTATGGGCTTAGACAAATGTACAATGACAGGTATCTACCACTATAGTTTCAAATATATAGTTTCAAAAACACAGGTATTTCATATATAATATATTATGGGCTTATAATATTATATGGGCTATAATATTTGGGCTATAATGTTATAAACCCATAATATATTGTATATATATTTATATATATATTTATATATATTTATTTATATATAGTATACGTATATATAGTTACAGAATATTTTCCCTACCCTAAAAAGCCTCTGTTCTCTGCCTAGTCTTTCCTCCCTTCCCTCTAGCCCCTGGCAAACACTGACCTTTTTTACTGGCCCCATAGTTTTGCGTTTTCTGGAATGTCATATAGTTGGATTCATACCGTACGCAGCCTTTTCTGATTGGCTTTTTTCTTTTAGTAGTTACATTTAAGGCTCTTCTAGTCTTGTCATATCTTTTTATTGCAGACTAATGTCTTTCTTCATTTTTAAAATTCGAGAAATATAATCAGGAGTATCTGAATGTTACTATTCTATATGTCTTTTTTTCTTGCTATAAAGTGTGACCTCTAAATTTTACAATTGTAATATTTGGCACATGGAAACACAGTAATAAATTCCTCTGAACTTTCCACCTCACCAGAGACCAGAAATTTTCCAGAATCACTGCTTCTATCAATATTCTTCTCACCTATCTCAGCCCATTGTCTATCTTACAGAGACAAACACTGCTTGAATTTTGCTTTTATCATTCCCTTGCTTTGTATAAAGAAGTTTTACCATATAACCATAAATACATCCCTCTAAACTATATATTGTTTAGTTTGGTGGGTAGGTTTTTGTTTGTTTTATAGAAATGAATTTATGAATTTATAATATACAGTCTTCTAGAACTTGTTTTTTCACTATTAGATTTTTAAGATTCATCTATCTTGTTACATAATATTCCATCGTGTGAATATGACCTAATCCTCTTCTCCTGTACAGAGGCACTTACGACGTTTCTAATCTGTTCTTTTACAGACAGCGCTGCCATAATCACTCTTTCTTCTGTCGTGATGCACACAGCAGGCTTCTCTGGGGACACATACCTAGGAGTGCAATTGCTGGACTGCAGGCCAATGGAAACATTTATTTTTACAAGATAATGCCAAATTGTTTTGCGAGAGTGTCAACTAATTTGCATTCCCACCAGCTGTAAACAAAATACATGTTTATCCACACTCCTGCTGACACTTGGTATTTCAGACTTCTTACTTTCTGCAAATTTAACAGATGGAAAATCGCACCTCGTGGTGGTCTTAGTTTGCATTTTTCTGGGTTACTAATGAGGGTGGGCTCCTTCTCAAATGTTTGTTGGCTGTTCAGGTTTCTTCTGGGAAATACCTGTCGTTTACCTATTTTTCGATTTAATTGCTTTTCTTTTTCCTTTTCCTTTTTAAAAAATGTGATCTTTTTATATATTTGCTATATTCATTGAAATATGTTCTCACTTTTTTTTGTTAGTCTTTTCGCTTTTTTATTGTACTATTTGAAAGAAGTTCTTAATTTTTTAAAAGATTTATTTATTTGTGAGAGAGGGCGTGCTCGAGTGGGTGCAGAGGCAGGGGGGTGGAGGGGCAGAGGGAGAGAGCGAATCTTAGGCAGACTCCATCCTGAGTGTGGAGCCAGAGGAGGGGCTCCATCTCGTGATTCGTGAGATCATGACCTGAGCTGAAATCATGAGTCTGACGCTTAACCGACTGAGCCACCCAGGCGCCCCAAAGCTCTTAGTTTTATTATAGGCAAACATCAATCTTTTCTTTGATGTTAGTGCTTTTTGGTTTAAGAAATTTTTCCCTTATTCCAAAGTCAAACAGATATTCTCCTATATTTTCTTTGAAACACTTTCAAGTTTTGCCTTTTACATATAAGCCTTTAATTCATCTGAACCTTGTATATGCATGATCTTGTATATGGTATGAGGTAGGGACATGCTTTTATTCTTTTCCGTATAGATAACTGTCTCAGCAACATTATCGAATAATATCACTATAATATATCAAGTATTGATAAATTTGTGTGTGTGTGTGTGTGTGTGTGTCTTCTCTAGGCTTTCTCTTCTGTTTGTAACAGAAGTGACACCAATACCACATGTCGTAATTAGTAAAGCTTTATAGTAAGTATTGATATGGGGTAGGGCAAATCCCCCTGCCTTATTGTCTGTTCTTGGCTTTTTGTCCTTTGATATACATTTTAGAAACTACTTTTTAAGTGTCTCTAAAAATTCTGTTGAGGTTGTTTTTGTTTCTGTTTTTTGTTTACACTGGAAGGCATTGAATCCATAGATCAGATAGGAAGAATTAAAATCTTCTGATATTGGAAATTTCTACCTGTATACCTGGTAAATTTCACAAGTTAAGTCTTCCTTAATGTCTTTCGATAAAGTTTTATAATTTCTTCAAACAGGTTCTGCACAATTTTGGTTAGATTTCCAACGATCTTATGTTTTCATTGCTATTTTAAATGTCGTGTAGTTTTTAAAATAACAACGTTTAGCTGGTATTTTACAAATGCAATTAATGTTTGTTATCTTGATCTTACATATTTCCATTTTGCCTTATTCTCTTGTTTACTCTAATAAATAATGTAAATCATTAATCTTTAAATAATGAGTGTCTTGTTCCTTATTTTTTTCTTGTCTTATAGAAATGATTGGCCTCCAACAAATGTGGCATGTATGTGGTGATAGTGAGCATCCTTGCTTTGGTCTCAATTTTAAAGGGAGTCCTTCCAATATTTTTCCATTCAGAATGAAGGTTTCTCTAAGTATTTGTAAATAATATTTATTAGGTTGAGAATATTTTCTTCTATTCCTGGATTGCTAAGGTATTTTTAACCTGAATAGCTTTTGACTCTTATCAAATGATTTTTCTGCTCTCGTTGGGTTGGTATATGGCCTTTCTTCTGTAATTCATTAATGTGGTGAATTACATGTATAATTTCTCTAATGTGAAACCCCTTTTGTCATTGCTGGGATCAACTCATTGGTATCTGTGATGTAATAGCTACTTCAGATGCTGCTGCTGTTTGCTTGATATTATTTTGGTTAGGCTTTTTACATCTATTTTCTCTCTCTCTCACACACAGACACACACTAATACGGTCATAAACAACCTAGCAGGCTGTGTTTGACAGAGTATGTATTGTTGGTTAACTGCAGGATTTGAATGATGACAAAAAGTTAATAGCCCCTCGGCAGATACTTTTGATATTGATGATGAAAGTAATAGAGTTGACAGAGTGTCTTTCTATGTTAGAGAAATGCCACTTTCAGACTCTGGTTTGGAAGATAAGGGAAAATCTCTGATCACAGAGTCCGTCATGGGCCCCGACTTACAGCCAGTCCATATGTGTCCAAGTAATATCTATATAGCCAAGAGAGAGTAAAAATATTTTCCAAAACAGGATAATATTTCTAAGTTTCTGAAATATAACAGTGAACATTATTTGGGGGAAATGGGATGTCCGTGCTCACGGCATAGAATTTTCTGACTTTAAATAGAATATCCTGTCTCTCCAAGAATACATTTCACTGAGAGTCCCTAAAGCTGCAGTGGAAATTCAAAGGGACAAGGTAATTGATGGCTCCCTCAATTCGGTATGTCGTCTGTTACGACAGTAATTACGTTCACTGTCCTCCTTAGATTCCTCGCCTTCTACCTTGCCTTAAACATCAGAATTTATATATTTTTTTTAAAATTGATTTTAGACATGAACTACAATAAGAATCACCTCATTTTAAGGTCTTAGTTATAACGCTTAGCAGGACACCAGTCTTTCTTCATTTTTTCTTTGATTTGATCATTTCAGGACTTGATATCATTGTTCTCTCTGTCAACACTTTTTGTGCTATGTTATGACATTCCTTCATGACTCACTTTCATACACCAAAATATACGCAGTGAATCCAAACTCAATACTATAAAATGATAAAGCAACTCCAAAACAGATAAATAAGTAAAAAGCAAAGGAAATATGTAAAGCAGAAAAATAAATACACTTGCAGCCTGCATGGTACATACAGTCTGAGGATTCAGATTTTGTTTTTACAAGTAACAATGACCCTGAAATTAGGAAATGGCAAGAAAAATCAAAAGAGCAAATGGACCATGAAATTTTATCCCTTACGAAAGGAGAGAACTTCTCACATTAATGTCCCCTCAATGTATTATTTTTATCCTTCAGCTCGTATGAGAATGATGGAGGCTAACGAGTGAATTGCTTGCTCCGTGATAAAAATAGAAGCAGAGCTGCATGTCAGGAGCGTGTCTGAGGCTGTTACTCTGATGAAATGACCAAATCCCGGAGACATCAGTGAACACGGAACATGATGAAAGTCATTTACATTCTAGCGCCGAAACAAAGGCTAAGAGATAGAGAGAAAGCCTTCAAATGAGCGGTGATGTAAGGGTCGATTTTGTTCATTTCTGAGGTATAGCATGCGAAGGGACATGCCACACGGCAGGATTTGTCCTGATCACCTGTCATAAGTAACTTATTTTTAAGAGTCTTGCACTGTATCTATCCAAGTATATGACTCCCTGTATGGCAACTCCAGTCCTGGGTGCTGATCACCCACGTTTCTGTCACTGGTATGTTTTATCACTTATTTATCCAACACGCTCACTCCCATCTGCCTGAAGGGGAGAACAACGAAGACTGTTCCAGGGAGTTGCAAGTAAGCAAGCAAACAAACAAACATTGTTTTAAAATGCCGAAGGCAGCTTGAAGCATCCAACAGAGAGCTCCCTGAAAGATGATTCACTTTAAAGAACCAGCTAATGTTGAACTAGCTGCTTTTGCTTTCTGCCCTTCCAGAATAGCGTTGGGGTATTAATAGAACTTCATGGAGAGCCCATGACACTCAACAAAGGAAAAGGCTTTCGAAAGAGTCTGCACATTTAAATTAACTTTGGCCTTCTAACTCCACGAGAAGCCATAGAATTTTAAGTGAGACTTTATTGGTTTGTTCTGTGCCCTGTACAATTCCCCTGGATTTTAATGAAATATTAGAACTAATAAAACAGTGAAGAACATTTGACCTAGAAAGAATACTGGAAAGTCCACTTTTCTATTTCGTATTGGTAATACACCTTTAGTCACCTCTGTTTTTCATTAATATTTTAGTGAATGTCCCCGAGGATATATTACAAAGACCAGGGAGAAGATATCCCTACACACTCCTGATACCATGACACGAGGGAAGTCACCATCCCCCAGGCACAGGTGCCACTCTTAGGCAGATGGGAGAGTGAGGAAAAATCCTGAATTAACTGAGTTAAAATCTGAAGTTAGTGAATTATCCCAGAATGGATTAATTTTATTTTTTCTCCATAACCAGACATAATGAAATATAAGATAGAGATTAAGTTGGGTTATGGAAAAATATGGAACATTCTTTCCTTTCCCACACCCGAGTAAGTGACCACTAAACTAATACCCACCACATTTTTCTTTTGACTTGTATATTGGTTATCTATGGCTGCATGACAAGTTATCTCCCCTCCCCAAGATGGCACCTAAAAAACAACTGTAAACATTTACTTCACACAGTGTCTGTGGCTCAGGAATTCCAGAGTGGATCAGCTGCGTGGTTCAGGGTCTCTTGTGACTGCTGTAAATATGATGATAGGGAGAGCAGTCACCTGAAAGACCAACTGTTGTTGAAGGGTGTGCTTCCAAGATGGCTCATCCAATCACCAGCCAGTTGGTGCCAGCTGTTGGCAGGACTCAATTCCACACCATGTATATTTTTCATAAAGCTGCCAAAGTGTTTGCCTGACCCAGTGGCTGATTTCCTCCCTAGTGAATAATTCCAGAGAGCGTAAGGTGGAAGCCACAAGTCTTCTACTATCTACCCTCAGAAATCACACACCATTATTTCTACAGTTTCCTGTTGGTTACAACTGGTCAAGCCTACTTAATGGGGGACCCCTTAGAAGATGGCCACCACAATGTGCAAACTAGACCCACATGTTTGGGAGGGATTTCATCAGTATTATAGACATGGAAATGGTATTTCAAAGAATGGACGTTCAGATCGGCAAACCCAGCCAAACAGCGGGAGAACTCAGTTTCGTATTGTTTTCTTGTCGGCACAACATCATCTGATAAAAATAACAGGATTTTCCTTGGGCACAGCTCCTTTTTTTCCTCTCCATAGTGTAGCGCAAATATCATTTTACCAGACCTTATGTCATGCCTAATTACAGGTTCCTTGTTAAAAGTCACACCATATGTTAGATAGCAGTAAGGCTCCGGCTAAAGTTATTTCATACACAGGAAGCATTTCGTCTACACTTTGTTGTTCCTATAAACAAGAGCCAATAAAATAAGAGGGATGGAAATAAATGTCCAAATAGAAAGAAAACATACACTAGTTCCAACTGGTCGGCAGTATTATAACATACAGACTTCTTTTCCCAAGTAAGGTAAGTGGAAAAAGAAGGTAAAGAAAGACAAATAAGCCAAGATGAACCTCCCACAGGGCCGTCTAGCTTACCCCCTTCAATTTACAGATGAGGAAACAAAGGCCTAGCAAATTTAATTGACTTACCCAAAACCGCACAGTAGATTGACCAGTTACAGATTCAGAGGTGATTTCACAGGCCTGACCTTTTTCCTCTTAATTAGTTTTGTATTTATACAACATCAAACAAGTCAAAAGTCCAAAGTGGAGTTAAATCGTCAGTTATTTATTATCACCCAGAGAAATAAGAAAAGTGATTGCTTGGTAGATTTCAACCATTTGCAGTTTTTTAGAAACATCAGTTTGGTCTAACAGCTTTGTAATGTGTAGATGACTCAGGCCAATGGAATCTTTGACTCCCAAACTTTAACTCGAGGTATTTTTTTTTAATGAAAGGAAACTTTTGGCACTCTTGGGAAGACACTGTCACAGAAAAAAATACATCTCTTTCTTCTTCCTTTTAAAAATAATCTCGTTTTTTATATAATTTTGACTATAAAAGATACTTCCGTCATGTAGGAAGGGCACTAATCATAGAAGATAATGTTACATTGTGCCAAAATTCTGATCAGATGGAACTGGTATGCTTTAGCTGAATGTCCATTTTGTTGGTCTATTACAAGTATGTTTCAGGAATTGTTTTCCAAACAGCAGGTGACTCATTGCTTCCTTCCAACTCCGCACTCTGTGCTCCTCCTTAGTGTGTAAAACTTTTGGATTGTAATTTTATTTTCATGCCACATTAGCCTAGAAAACGTTCTTCTAAACAAACAATTGCTGTCAAAAGGCAGAAGATGCACTTTGTATCTTGGACTCTAGTGAATGAAAATAACTCCTAATAGTCTGTGGCTTGATCTAGAAACATGGCCGCTGCACACGGAAACTGAATTAGCATATGCCAAAAGGCAACTCTTAGTTGCTAGGACAAGGTGGAAGAGGTCCTTAGCTTAACTGAGGAGAAAATGTGAATGTTAATGGGCTCTGTAGATGAAGAAATGCAGTGATGATACACAGACACCTACATTTCCTTATAAAATCACACATTTCTTGAGTACCCATCCCTGATTATGGATGATGCTGGTATTAGGGTTTCAAGGTTGAGTTTGTGTTTGGGGGCTCAAATTCAGTTTCTCACCTCTTCGAACTTCCAGGTTGGATGCAAAAATGTATTAAACAGAAGGAAAGATGGACAGATAGCTTAGAAAATTCTTGCTGGAAATAGAATCGTGAACAAGGGTCCTGCCCTGCGAAAACCACCACCAGAAGCAGAAGAAAACATCACTCGTTCATCGGTGTTCAGCCGTTCTCAATGCAACGACCCCACCCACTAGTGAACTATGACCTGATGAAGGTCAGACTCAGACCAAAACAAACAAACAAAAGAGAGAGAGAGAGAGAGAGAGAGAGAGAGAGAGAAACTTTCTGGGAAGGAAGTTGAGTTGTAGCCACTTCTGTAAGCCTCTGACTAAGGAAAAGAAGCTGGGGCAGAAATTCTATTTTCTTTTGAGGTTAAGTCTATGGGAGGATGAGTCTCCCTTCCCATCAGGTACCAACCAGATTCTTGAGGACTCCATCACCACCATCACTACCACCATCACCACCATCTAGCCGGACAAATGTCAACAGTGATTCATCATCCAGGAATCTAAAGTCCCTTCTGCAAAATGTGTCTCCTCACTAGCTGGGAGTGATAAACACATACTCCCTGTAGGTTTACCCAAGGAATTCCCTTGGTCAAGCCACAGTAGGCCTGGGAGTCTCTTAGAAGTCTCTTACCCCCTAAGAGGTGAGATGCAGAGGAAAGGTCTAGAATTACTCATGCAGTGTGAAGACAGTGTGCCTGGGGCAAGCTATTGACTTCAGTGGGACCACTGAACATTTTTAAGTCCTCCTAGGATTTCCCTAGGACTGGTTTCTCCCCAATCCTTTAAGTATGTACCAGTTTTCTCACTTGGGAACCTCTGTCATGTGGTGTGACCCCTCTCGTGGCTCAAAGGAGGAACTGAGTCTCCTTGCGGTTGCTGACTGGGCCTCACTGCAAAGACAATGCTGGCACTGGCGAGGCAGAGCAGCGTGTCTGCCAGGAAGTATTACCATCACTCCTTCAGTGTCGGCCCCAAGTTCACCACACCCTGGTTCAGTGGCACGTGCACTGTGGGTTAGTTTCTTTTAGGGCCAGCTGCACATTGCCCCGTTGGCCCACATGCTTCCAGCTTCCTCTCTGATTTCCACTGGTCAGCTGTTGAAGTTATAGCATGCCTCCCATTTCCACAAAACTGAAGAGGTCCATAGAGGTGATGGGCCCTCACATTGTAAGCAACCCAACAGCACCAGTCAGAGAGGGCCAGCAGTGCTTTAATTTAGGCTGTGCTCTCTGCTTGAGTGCAGTGTGGCTAAGCCATGTGAGGCCCACTCTTAAAAAGAATGCACGGTTCCTCAAAAAAAGTTAAAAATAGAGCTACCCTATAACCCAGCAGTTGCTCTACTAGGTATTTATCCAAAGGATACAAACAATGATTCAAAGGGGCACCTGCCCCCCGATGTTTATAGCAGCAATGTCCACAATGGCCATACTATGGAAAGAGCCCCAGATGCCCATCAACAGATGAATGGATAAAGATGTGGTGTATATACACAATGGAATATTACTCAGCCATCAAAAAAATGAAATCTTGCCATTTACAACAATGTGGATGGAACTAGAGGTTTATTACGCTAAGCAAAATAAGTCTGAGAAAGACAAATACCATATGATTTCACTTATATGTGGAACTTAAGAAATAAAACAGATGAACATAGGAGAAGGGAAGAAAAATAAAGTAAGATAAAAACAAAGAGGGAGGCAAACCATAAGAGACTCTTAACTCTAGGAAACAAACTGAGGGTTGCTGGAGGGGAAGTGGGTGGGGGGATGGGGTAACTGGGTGATGGGCATTAAGGAGGGCAGGTGATGTGATGAGCATTGGCTGTTATATGCAACTGATGAATCCCTAAGTTCTACCCCTGAAACTAATAATACACTATATGTTAACTAAATTGAATTTAAATTAAAAATTAAAAAATAGGGGCGCCTGGGTGGCACAGCGGTTGAGCGTCTGCCTTCGGCTCAGGGCGTGATCCCGGCGTTATGGGATCGAGCCCCACATCAGGCTCCTCCGCTATGAGCCTGCTTCTTCCTCTCCCATTCCCCCTGCTTGTGTTCCCTCTCTCGCTGGCTGTCTCTATCTCTGTCAAATAAATAAATAAAATCTTTAAAAAAAATTTAAAAATAAAGAACATAAGATATTTCCTCTACCAGGAAAGTCTTTGACCCATCCCAAGAGCAGGTGTATATCTCCTTTGCATTCAGCCCTCCCAAACAAAGATCTTTGTTACTTTCTTTGTAACAAATACAAAGTACGTATCTCTATTGTTTCACTGATCATACCATATTGTAACTACTGCATTTAAGTCTTTCTCCATTTTTTTGTAAGATTCATAAAGGCCAGGACCCTCTATTAGCCACCTTTGTATCATCATGGCATATAAATGTGAAAGATCGTTACATGTCCATCCCAATGTATCATAGCACTTGAGAGACCTTTGACACATCTAAACTACTGGGCAAGGTGTTAGTTCTCAGATTTCTTCCCCCCATGTTTTACGTCTTTGAAATGGGTAGGCATCTCCTAATTTCTGTGGGCCAGGAGGCAGTCGGGAAAAAGCAGCCACGGTATATGCTGCTGCATCGGAAGTAGTAGGGTGGGAATCGGGTTAGGAAGGGATTCATGGAGACGATGCAGGATGGTTTCGAAGAAATGCAACATTTCTGATACCACAGATTACAATAGTACATGGAAAATCACAGAATCTGCGGCTTTGGGTAGAAAAGTTTTCAAAAACGAGCATCTGAATGTAAAGAAGTTTAAGGAATACCTTAACCAATTTAATTTGCTTCTATTCTTCTTTTTATGGAAGCACACGAGTGCTATATCATAATAAGCTATGTCTAAGTAGCTCTAAAATAGATTTCACTAAGAAGAAAATAAAAACTCTAAAGGAGAGAAAAATGGTATGTAAATCTAATTGATAGCATCTTTTTCTTTTCTTAGCCATCTATAAAATAATGGTGGTTCCTATAGTCACTGGCATTATATTCCATGAAATATGGGGTACTTGCTGTAAAACTAGTGATTTTTTCCCCCTTTTTTGAGAAACAAATGGGACTAGTAAATTGCAACTGTTACCTCTTTACTGAAGTAAAGGGACAGGGAGCTCTGCATGTACTTTTCTTAGGTAAGTTTCACACTGTTGCAATAAACAGAACACCCGGACACTTGCAAATTCTCAGGGAGCTGAGAGGTTTGCTCAGATTGAGGTTTTGTTATTTTTTAATGTTGCTGCTGAAGAAAAGAGAGACCCACCCAGGTAAACCACATTAAAAAGAGTCAACAGCACCCCAGATTATTTTTGATAGCACTACGGATTACTGCCATTCTCCACCATTTCCACCCCAAAAGGAATGCAAGCAAAAGGGAACAACAGGCCCCTAGTCTCACTCACCCTAACTTTGAGGCAGATAGGAATTTGTTGCCAAAACCCACTCTTCCTTCAAAAGAAGATGGTCAGTCCACATCCTAAGTGATGAAAAATAAAAGGAAAATGACAGGAGCAGAGGCAAGAGTCTTGTAAACAGAGAGCTAAACAATCAAAGAGAAGTAGGAAACCCTTTGGATAATCACAGTCTCTGCTGAGTCTCTTGGTATCCTGAACATTCCACTTCGCTGCTTATTTTAAGAACCAAAATCAGGCCTCACCCAAGCGGACTCCAACCCTGACATTGTGGCAAGGGTCACAACCACACTCAAAGGTGCCCACACGAGGTGCATCGTCCCTGGAATTTCTTCACGGCTCCCCACCCAGGAGGGCCTACACACTCTGTGGCTTTCAAATTCTTCCTACCCTCCACTTGCCCTCCAAACACTGGGAAGCAGTACGTGGAGGGACATAATGATAGCTCTGAGTCTCCCCCACGGATGGTACATTTGACGACATCGGTCCTGGATATAATGCAGGCAGCACACAGCCCAGTCACGGCCCACCCAAACAGAGGAAAGATACAACCAGAAGAAGAAACGAGACTCCCTCCCATGCAGATGTGCTCCGGTGGGCAGTTCAAGCAAAGCCTGTAATTCCTGGCAGTATCATTTAAACCCTTGCCTTTTCAAGCTCTCACAGTAGATTGCAAAAATGCTGAGTTACCACCTTTCCTGATGAGTTGTCTTTGGAAATGCTCACCTCCTCCACCCAACCCTTCTTCAAAACACATGGCCAAAACGGTTATAGGTTCATCTCCAACTTCTGTATTGGTTCCTAGAACAAAAACAAAACAAAACAAAAACCTAGTATTTGTTGTTTGGGGTCCAAAAAAGGGGGGGGGAGGGAAAAGAAAATATTTGATATTCCAGGCATGCCAAGTCCCAAAGCTTCAAAATTCCCTCCAGCAGTATTCCTCAACATCTGGGATCCCTCTAGCAATGGGGGGACCCCGGAGCAGGTCCCTGGCTACTGTCCATAATTGCATAAACATGCAAATTGGTGATTTTAGAGAGAAGCAGCTATCCATGCCCCTTTTTAGAAGTTGAATGGCTGTATCTCTTCTCTAAAACCATGCCAGGTTCCATGGGGGGAGGCCGGCCACCAGCCCGGGCAGGTTACCCACGGCAGGCAGCCGCTCCGAGCCAAGGGGAAGGCGTGTGGAAGCCGTGAGGTAGCGTCTCGTCTGGAGGAAATGAGATCCTGCATGCAGAGGTCTTATTAAACGCTTAATGCTTGAAAAATCCGTAGTCAAGGCGAGTCTTGGGAAACAGACGGTTTCCCCTTTTGCCGGCCGCGTTAACTTTATAGCCGGAATTTTGAATACAATTTTGACATTTGTGTGGACTTGCAAAAAAAAAAAAAAAAAGGAAAAAAAAAAAAGAAAGGAAAAATGATAGTGAAGCATGAAGCCGTTTCTTTATTGAAAAAACATGACCGAGAACAAAACTTGGCAAGTCAGCACTTTGCCAGGGAGCAGGGGCAGTCCGCTCTTCGGGGGCTCTGCACGCACACGGTCAAGGCTGCCGGCAATAAAAGAGCAAAGCAGCATAGTGACCGCGGGGGGCTGGGGTTGTCCTTCTGAACTGCTCTGACCAAAGGGCTCTAGAAATTTCACCACGATACTTGAGGACATTATACTCCCGGCAGCAGCAACATGGCCTCCTGTGCTCCCCTAATTTTACTTTAAAAAAACTCAACTCGGTTTATTTTTTAATTTTAAAAATACATTTTATGCATAACGTTTTGGGGGTAAGTAATTTGTGCACGTGGTACAAAATTCAGAGGGGCAGGTACCATATGCTGACATGTAGGCTTCCCAGCCTTCTATCCAGCAATTCCACTCCCCTGTCCTAGGGGCAGCCCTGGTGACCTGCAGAGCCTTCCAGATTTCTGTGGCATACACAACCCTACCCTGCGGATAACCTTACCTTTTGTTTCTTCTATGGGCTTTTTTTCCTTGTTCACTCAAAGAGGTTTAATAAAAAAGATAAGAAATTTGGTGAAATGAATAATTTTTTGGAACAACCCGATGACATGGATTATTTTACTGGATTCAACCAGATATTTTTAAAGTAGTAGAGTGGTGCCTTGCCTGGGTGGCTCCGTTGGTTAAGCGGCTGACTTTGGCTCAGGTCATGATCTCAGGGTCCTGGGATTGAGCCCTGTGTGGGGGGCCCCCCCACCCCCTCCCCCCAGCTCAGCAGGGAGTCTGATTGAGGTTTTCTCCCTCTCCCTCTGCCCCCCCCCGCGCTCTCTCTCTCAAATAATCTTTTAAAAAAAATAGTGGAGTGTTATTAAATGACTCTCCACCTTAAAAATAAATTTTTTAAAAATATAGATGTGTCCCAAATAACCATACTTGATGAATTACTATGTGAGAATATCTCCTTCTCCTCATTTTTCATGAGATTGAGTCTTCCATCAATATAGTTTTCTCTCTTACCCTGCTTCATTATGATCTTGACACATTCTCACTGATGTTCATCAGCTTGGCTTTCTTTAAAATTCTTAGAATAATTTTTTTAGGGCTTTCTAGATAGAAATGGCAAAAATCATGATTCTACTTTAAATTGGCCAATGGAAATCAGATCACTTTACCTCCGGCCACCCAAGGCTGATCACTGGCAACATGAGGGAAATGGCATTACACTGGAAAGACTGCTTGGCCGGGATTCAAGTAGGTTCTGATCTATTCGTTCTAACTTTATTAGCATCCAGAATGCAACCAAGTCTGCAAATCTCTCCAGCCTCCTATTTCTTTTAATTTTAATTTTTTGGTAAATGATGGGAAATCACAATTCCTTCTTAAACATTCTATTTCTTGTCTGACATTTTCCAGTGTTTTGCTGATATATATCTAGTCCTCAAGTCTCAAATTGATCTAGGCAACAAGCTTGTCTCAAGGGTAAAAGAAAAGGCTGGGCGCGATCACACTGAAATTTTCTAGCTGTTATGGAGTGAATATTTGGGTTCTCCCACAAGTCATATGTTGAAGTCCTGACCTCCAACATGATGGTATTTGGAGGTGGGGTCTTTGGGAAATAATTCAGTATAGATGAGGTCATAAGGGTGGATTTCAAGGTGGGATTAGTAGTCTTATAAGAAGAGAAGAAGACCAGAGCTCTCTCTCTGTATACCGCGTGGTGACAAAGGGAGAAGGTGGAAATCTGCAAAGCAGCAGTCAGAACCCAATCATGCTGGCAACCTGATCTTAAACTTCCTAGCCTCCGCAATAGTGAGAAATGTGTATGTGTTCTTTCAGCCACCTGATCTATAGTGGTTCATTATGGCAGCCCAGGCGAAGACTTGAGCTAATTTCCTCATTTCTCGACAGCAAATAGTTTAGCAGCTCAAAGGTATGGTTTCAACTGATGCCAATTCCTCTTTGTTCCAATTACATAGACCCTTTCAACATTAGTGCCTCAGAGGTGCATACTTCATCCTGAATACATGGCACGCCCTATTTTTGGTACAAGAGTTGGCTATGGGGCACATTACCAGCCCCCGGGTCCTGCCACTATCTTATTGAAAACTAAGAACTTGAGTAGGGCAGTGACATCTACCCAAACTCCCCTCATTGATCAGCCGGAGTTCTGGGCGACTGAATGGAGCTGGGCTGTGTGTGAGGACCCAAGCCAAGATAGGCCAGTGAGCTACTGAGATTGGAACTGAGAGACATGGGAAAAATTCTTTCGAGGGGATAGGCCAAGGTCAGGACCCACAAACCTGAGCTTCTTAAGGAGTGGAATAAGGTGGAAATCAAGTATGATGGAGCATCTATTTTTGTTTTTCTAATTGTTACATTTGTAATTTTGAATATGTGTTTCACTCAACAGATTTGTACTAAGGACAAATTATGTGCTAAGCATCATTCTAGGTGCCAGTCATAGAACAGTGAAGAGAACACCCCCCCCCCAAGGTATAAAAAGAAGAAAGAAAAAAAGATAAGAAAAGAAAGATCCCTGCCCTCACAGAGCTCACATTCTAACACGGTCTCCTACTTCCACTTCATCACCTTGTGTCTCTAACTCCTTTATTTAACACAAGAATATTGCTCTTCTATTCTTCTTTTATAGTTGTACTTCTATTTTGTACATCATCAGGATTTTTAATGTTTCCAATGATTTTCAACTATAAATAGGCCTTCCATTCTTTGTCTAAGTAGGTTGATTCTAAAAGTAAAAAATAAAATCTTTAAATGCATTTATGGTATCATAACTATGTAAATGCCAATGACTACAGAGCCAAGTGATATGCTAGAATTATATTTTTTTCTCTCCAAAGTCTAATGGCATAACTCCTGAGCCAATTAAAAGAGAATATTTTTTTAAGTTGTACTTAAATTCCACCTAGTTAACATATGGTATAATATTAGCTGCAGGTGTACAATGTAGTGATTCAACACTTCCATACAACACCCGGTGGCTATCACAAGTGCCCTCCTTAATCCCCATCACCTACTTCAACCATCCTCCCACCTCCTCTCCTCTGGTAAATATCAGTTTGTTCTCTATAGTTAAGAGTCTGTTTCTTGATTTGTCTCTCTCACTCTCTTTTTCTCCCCCTTTGCTCATTAAATTTCATATATGAGTGAAATCATATGGTATCTGTCTTTCTCTGACTGACTTATTTCATAGCATAATACTCTCTAGCTCCATCCATGTCATTGCAAATTGCAAGATTTTTTTCTTTTTATGGCTAAGTAATATTCCGTTTGTATATATACCACATCTTCTTTATCCATTCATCAATCAACGGACACTTGGGCTCTTTCCATACTTTAGCTACTGCAGATGCTGCTTCTCTGAGCATGGGGGTCCTTTGAATTAATGTTTTGGTATCCTTTGGGTAAATACCTAGTAGTGCAATTGCTGGATCGTAGGGTAGTTATATTTTTAACTTTTTGAAGAACCTCCATTCTATCTTCCAATGCAGCACCACTTTGCATTCCCACCAACACCAATAGTGCACGTGTTCCTTTTTCTCCACATCCTCACCAATGCCTGCTATTTCTTGTGTTTTGATTTCAGCCATTTCAACATGTGTGAGGTGATAGCTCTTTGTAGTTTTGATTTGCATTTTCCGGATGATAAGTGATGTTGGGCATTTTTCATGTGTCTGTTGGCATCTGTATGTGTTCTTTGGAGAAATATCTGTTCATGTCTTCTGCCCATTTTTAATTGGATTATTCATTTTTTGGGTGTTGAACTTAAAAAGTTCTTTATATATTTTGGATACCAACCCTTTATAGGATATGTCATTTGCAAATATCTTCTAAAGGAGAATATTTATATTCTAATTGTTTGAATCAAATGAATTCTCTGTTTTTACACCAAATCAATTAAATGCTTAAAATCCTGACATGCCACATACGCAAAAAAAAAAAAAAATCATTACACATTTTACTTTATGTTACAATAGCTGTACAGTAATTTCTTGCATATGTTTTTGTTTTTCCTGAACTTTCTAATTGCTGTCTTTTTTTCTTGTTGATAGAAGAATGATGCACCTTCACTTTATCCCCAGGTTTACCTAGATTATGAATCATGCCCTGAACTCTGCATTTTCCTCCTCTAGTCAGGAGTAGTTTTGACATAAGCCCACTATATAGATTGTATCCTCATCTCTTCACTGCCTTCCTGGGGCCTACTGTTTTATTACCTCCTCCTCTTTCTTGATTTTTCACCCTTGTCTTCTTAGAGGTTATCCTTAAATAATAGTATAAGCAAGAATCTTAGGAGATCCTGAGATATGTACATCTAGAAAATGTCCTTTTTTTCTTCTATACTCATTGGACAGTTTGACCAAATGTAGAAATCTAGGTTAAATAAAGAAGTGAAAAAGTAAAGCTTCACACTAGGGGGAAATAATTGCAATACACATATCTGGAAAAAAAAAAAAACAGTATCCAGAATTTATAAAGAACTTCTAAAAAACCAATAAGAAAAAGACAAACAACCCACCTTAAAAAAATGGGCCAATATTACACAGGAACTTCACAAAAGAAGATAACCAAATGGCTAAGAAGTACGAGAGAAGTTGCTCAATATTGAAGCTCATCAGAGAAAATCAAACTCACAGTGAGATATCACTGTTCGTTGACCAAAATGGCTTAAATTTAAAAAATTGGTAATACCAAGTATTGGCAACAATGTAGAGCATCTGGAACTTCAGGATGTATTGCTGATGAAAGGGTAGAATTTTTTGAAATACTGTATAGCAGTTTCCAATAAACTTAAAGACACACCTACCTATGACCAACCTAGCAATTCCAATCCTGGGTATAAACCCAAAAGAAATGGTCAAAGAGTTCACAAGAGCTTGTGTAAGAATGTTTGTAGTAGCTGTATTTATAATAATTTCAAACTAAAACAATGCAATGCCCACCAAAAGGAGAAGGGATAAGTAACCTGTATTATAATAATACAATGGAATATCCTCCTCAGAGAGAAAAGAATGAACTTCTGTTATACCCAACAACTTGGATGAATATTAAAACAGTTCTATTGATTAAAAGAAGCTAGACATACAAAGTATGTACCATAGGATTAAATTTATATAACTTTCAGGAACAGGGAAAATAAATCTATGGTGATAGAAATCAAATACTGATTATTCGAGGGAGGAGGTGATGTGTATTGACTGGGAGGGGCATGAGAGAACTTTCTGCAGGGCTAGAAATCATCTATTACATTGATCTGTGTGATGGCAACACATAATCACCAGGCTCTATACTTCGGATGCATTTCATCATGGGAATTATATCAGTTTAAAAAACACACACACAAGAAAGATACCTAGGTTGAAAATCATCTTCCTTCAGTATATTGAAAGCTTTTCCTCATTGTCTTCTAACATCCACAGGTGATGGTAGGAAGTCTTGTGCCAGTCTGATTCTCATTCCTTTGACGTCCAAGTTTATTCTCTCTGGAAGCTTAAGAACTTTTCTTCAAACCTCTTGTTCTGAAATTCCATGAGGTTGTCTCCAGGTACGAATCTTCTTTTCCATTCATCCCACTGGCCCTTCAGTATGCCTTGTCAATTTAAATACGTGTGTCTATCTTTACCTCTGGGACAGTCTTTCTATTAATTTTTAAAAGAATTTTCACTCTTTCTTGTGATTAAGATCTATGTCCTTGAACCTCCATGAATCAGAAGACAGACTTCTTAAATGAAGCCTCTCTGTCACTTTCCTTCATTTTTATCTTGTTTTTGTCTTTTTCTACATGTTTTGTAGATTTCCTCTGCAGATCTTCCAGCAATTATACTGAATTTCTGAGCACTCTTACTTATTCTATGTTCCTGTTGCACAGCCATTTAACTGTTTTTTAGGACACAGCGTCTTCTCAGATCTCTCTGAGGGTACTTGAAGTTTTTGTAAAAGTCCCCTCTTTTCTGAGTTATGTCTATTTTCTCTGATAGTTGCGGTCTTTGTCTTTCATGCTACTGTTTTCCTCACGTGCTTGATCCTTCTTAGAGGATACAAGTTAATGATGAAGTTGTGTGTTTCCTCCTCCTCTCACATTTGTTTCCTGAATAGACCTCTTCTTGCCCAGGCATCTTTCTGAATGATCTGTCTAAGGGCAGGGCAAGCTGAGAGACCAGCTATATGGTAAGTGGGCATGGAGCTCCCCGACAGCTCAGGGAATGAGAAACATCTCCTGCTGAGATGTCAACACTCCTGAGAGCTCCTTGCTTTCCCTGGTTTATTTAGTATCTCCAGAGAAGGATCCTAGAGGCAATGGCCATGCTGCATGTATTGACCTTCATGCAGTCTTCTCCTTCTGCTCACCCCTTCATGTGACCCAAGCCATTATTATTCCTGTGACCAAGCCATTATCCCCTCCAGGCAGGAGGATGCCCTCCTTCACTGCAGACCCTCATAGCACATTCTGGGCTATGGTTTTTCTCCTCTGTTTCATTGGTCTACAGGCTTCCAACCACTTTCCATCTTCTAGAAATTTCACAAACTATGTCACCTATTAGCGTCCTCCTCCCCCTACTCTTTCCACTCTTAAAAGCTCTTATTATCATTTAAGTATAGCTTCTAGAGAGAGAAAGGTGAATGTGTATGTTCAATCTATCTTGAATTAGAATGCACATTCTCTCTCTCTCTCTTCTCTCTCTCTGGAATGCACACCCTTTTCCTTTTTTTCCCCAAAATAAATTAATTTAGAAAAACCTGGTAAGATCAAGGATATTACCAAACAAAATCGATTTATTAAGGTATCAGCTGACCCTTTAGCGCTGGTGGTTCCCTCATCTCTACTCCCACCATCTGTCCTTGTTTCCAGGCGCCTGCCCATTGTTTCCACTTCCCTGTGCTGCTGTCCCCTCATTTACACGAATCCACGCTCATCTCTACTGACTCCCTCTGTGAAGATCCTCTTCCCCATGACTGGCCCCCTTGGTCCTTCCACAGGTTCTACCCACACCCTCTCGGATCGAATGCTTCACCCAAGTCTGACTTTGTTTTTTTCTTTTTTTAAGTCTTTGACTTTTCTTTGCTCTGGGCTTTATAGTCAATGAGTTCTCAAAGCCTCTCAGTTCTTCTTGTCTATTTTATTCTATGTTTGGAGTGAATTTTCTCCTTTCACTCATCTCTGCCCAGAAAATAAAAGGGACTAAAACCGGTAGTAGGAAACATTGGCTGCATTCCTGCCAGGGGAAGGGCAAAGGAATCACCACCACTCCATACCCAGTGATACCTTTTTCCCTCTACATAGACGGACACAATTCATACCTTAGCTGAACCAGAAATGTGTGCTGATTAAACATTAATAGAAAATAAATGGTGGGGGCACCTGGGTGGCTCAGTCGGTTAAACGTCTGACTCTGGTTTCGGCTCAGGTCATAATCTCAGGGTCATGAGATTGAGCCCTGCATTGGACTCCACATGGGCATGAAGTTTGCTTGGGATTCTCTCTTCCTCTCCCTCTGCCCCTCCCCTGCTCACACATGCGCTCTCTCTCAAAAAAGAAGGAAGGAAGGAAGGAAGGGAGGGAGGGAGGGAGGGAGGGAGGGAGAGGGAAGGAAAGGAAAAGGAAAAGAAAGGAAAGGAAAGAAAAGAAGTTTATCACAGAGAAGAATTTGTCAACATCTTTTAAGGGTTGACTGCCAAATACATATATTCTTAGACCTAAAATTAATTTCGAGTTCAGTAGACCGATTCCAATCCCTCCGACTCTGCAGCCATTCTGATCAAGTCCCAACCCCATCTCCTTTGTTTCCTTTCTTTATGTAAATAAGACACCACACACTCATACAGTATCTGAATCACATATTAGCCGATAGGACCTTCCGAGAACTGAAATGTATGTGGTTAGAAATCACCCTCAGACTTTCTCAAATGCACTGGACTCGTATGGTTTTAGTGCTGGCCTGATGTTTGTATCATCGGCTGCAATTAGAAACATTTAAAACTGTTACTGGATTGAGCTGTTGATAAACCTAGTTTAGGAGTTTAAGATTTGTCTGCTTGAGCTCCTACTCATATCGCTACTGATATATGATTGTAAGGTTTACGCTTAGACACCTGAAAAATTCAACTTGCCATTAAGTTGTTACCTGCATGCCTCTTTTGTAGAAATGAATTGATTAGAGAGCAACCCTGAGGTCTGCTGGGAGAGCTTGGTGGGGCGAGGGGAGGAATGGTGATGGGAGAAAGGGGGTATTTATATTCAGTAAGGTTTTGATGTCAAACAGAAAGGCAATCACAGATGGTGTCTGATTACTGTTGGATTACTGCCAACCACTCGCAGGTAGCTGCTGCAGAAAAAAACCAACGTGGCACCCGTGGGAACTTCATTCTCAAGCCCCAGTGCCCTTCAAGGGCTCAGGCTTATGCCCTGCGTCACTGCTGTTGTTATAGATATAGAGATATAGATACAGATATAGATATAGATATAGATATATAGATATCTGTGTGTGTGTGTATATGATGAATTTTTACATATGCATGTGTGTGGGTGCATGTGTATATCCTTTATAATTCATTTTAAGAACCCCCATCATGCCAAAACTTGAATGTATTGAATAGGTACATTAACCAGAACATCTTGCCATCCCATAAGAAGGCTTCATTACACAAAATCACTTTCCAAAGAAGGAAATTCCTCTATGAATCTAAAATGTGATTTTGATTTCTTTACAAAATTAATTTCCCATGCAGTTTTCAGTTAATTCCCTCAATCACTCATAAATATTTACTGATGACTGTCCTGTTCGCATTTACAAAAACACATCAGTTAATGTAGAATAAGACTAATATGTAAATCAGGACAGGCCAAGGACTTGATTTAACATGGTGTCCCTTTGTTGTCAACTACAAAAGTGACAGTGACTCATTTTCGGTAAGTAAGAGGTGTGATTGGCAACTGATGTCTAAGTTCATTGACAGCCTCATAACTCTGGGTTTGCATCTTGATGATCTGTGATTCTCCAGCTTGACAACGTCTCCACAATTTCCCTGACAACCTGATGAAAATTGAAAGTACTTAAACAGCCAGTTGTTCGTCCATCACTGTAACTAAATCAGTAAGTCTCTGTTGGAACACAGTGGACTGAAATTAAACAGTGTCAACCTTAAGTGTGTTGGATTTCTTAGACCGTGAAAAGAAAGGGCATTCACTGCAAAAAAGAAATCCAGAGTCCATAGATGCTCTCTTGAATTCATGGGAGCCATGTCTAAACAAAAATAACGATAACAAAACTCCCTTTCATTTCTGTGGGAAGGAAAACTCCAACTGTTACTACAGGTAGGGGAAATGAACAAGAAACCGTGTAAGATTCTTCTAAAGTGAAGGGCACCAGTCTGGAAATGGAGAGCCAGGACCAGACTGCCTGGGTTTGAATCGCGACTCTGGGTCTTACAAGCAGGTGTGTGTTTAGGGGCAAGTTACTTAACTTTACTGTGCCTCAGTTTCTTTATCTGTCAAGCGGTGATAAAAATAGTACCTGTGTCCTATGACCACCTTAGGATTACATTCATGAGTTAATACCTAAAGCGACTGGGAGAAAAACCGGCCCAGCAAAAGTGCTTCTCAGTGTTTGCTACTGGGATGACGACAGGCCAGGCACTTTACTTCATGATTGCAGTCAGTCCCTCCGGGTGGATAGTGGATATTATTATCCACATTTTCCTGATGAGAAAATCGATCTCAGAGGACACGAGTCATTTTTCCAAGTCCACACAGTGGGTAAGTGGTTGAGCTGCCATTCATACTCAAGTCTTTGCAGTACCAAGCCATCTGTTCCCAGCTGGCTTTCTCCCTTTTCAACGAGTTCTCTATAAGAGGGTCCTGGCCAGACTTGGACGGCCTCCTCAAAGATGCCCCATGGGCTCCAGTCCCCTTTATAGCCAGGGAAGAGCCAGGGCAGTCACCCAGCTTCCGGGCTGGGGGTGGGGGGCGTGGTGGGGGTGGGGTGGGGGGAGCAGCCAGTGCTGCAGGGAGTGGGGAGCAGATGCCATGATCACAGAGCTCCCAGTCCCAGACCACTTTCTCTTCCCTAGTATCAGACAGGCTCCCTGCCGTGGTTGCCAGTCAGGGTGTGGGACTGGCTTGCTCTTTCCCTTTCAAAATGTTTTCACTTTTTCATATCATAGTTAATATTTTATTGTTTCTTGTAGATGAAAGGAGAAAAGCTTGTCCTGAAAAATATATAACTCCTCCTTCCCCAGAAGAGATCCATCCTGGAGCAATGTTCACAGCCAGCGCTGCCAACTTCAAAAATAAATGGTTCTGATATCTTCAGAAACCAGATTTTCATATTTGTTCTCTGAAGAGCGGAGCGTCCATTTTTAATAAATTTCAAGTCGTGCTAAATCACGGGCTCACAAACAGCAGGAAGAGGCTGAGGGAGTGTTGTGGCCCAGGAGCCTCTTGGCTGAGTAATTTGCCTCTATGAACAGGAGCACTGAGGGGGTCTTTTGTAAGGGGCTCAGCTCATTTTCGCTGGGTGACTGCCTTTCCCATGATCAGCTCCGATCTCACAGAAGGGCATTTGCTTGCAATCTGGATCCAGCAGACTCTGGCACAAACCTACCCAATCTAACCTCCAATCTAAATCAAAAAGGGAGATACTCATCTTCTCAATCATATCACAGCATGTGAAGTACGACATTAACATGGCCTGGACATATTTATTTGTGACAAGGCACAGACCTTAGAAGTCCTTCTGGTTTAATATCTTACATACAGTGACTGAAGACAGATCCCTTCTTATGACTAATAGAAGCGTATACACGTAACGTCAAAAGCAATCTCTTGCTGCAATCGTTAGGGCTGCTTCAATGTGATCCGGAGCAAGGAAGTGCTAGCGGAGTTCAGTTAGCTCTCAGAGGAAGAAGCAGCAACGTCATCATCTTACTTCTCTGAACTCACCCATTATGCATTTAGTCCAACTGCCCACTGTAGCTGATGGGAGCAGGCAGTCTCAAGAAGAACCCCTTAAGTAAACAATTTTTTTACTGAACTGCTTCTTGAACCTTCTGAACCCCGGTGAGATCCTCTGGGGTCCTCCTTCATGTGGAGGAATGCAAGTGTCTTCATATCCCGAGAATGGATTAAGGAAAAGGGACGTGTGACACAACCACAGAATGTCCCTCACAAGGGCTCTGGGCAGGCAGAGAAGGGGAAGGGTGTGAGGGTGCTGTCCTCCCTTTTGGGGGTACTGTTACGGAATGTCAGAACTCTTTTCCAGCCAGAGAACCTGACGTACAAAAGAATGTGGAACAAGGGTCCTAGTTCAATCCTCTCTGCTCTCCTGCCCCCCACACACTGACTGGTTGGAACTCTGGGCGTGCCCTGGGGATCACATCTCACTGAAGTGTAAAATGCTAGAAGGTCCTTCTCAGTTCCCAGCCCTGAGAAAGGAGGATGGGCTGGAGATTTTCTTTTGACCTTCTGGATCTACTCTCCAGCTTCTCTCCTCTGCCCTCTCTCCTGGGAGATTAACATCAAATGGATTGCTTGGATGGGCTTCCTGGCCCTCTAGCTTCCAGCTGGGTTCAGTCAATGGGAAGCATCAACAAGAGAAAAGGAAGAAAGTAAGTGAGATTAGGGCATTTATTTCCTGAATTCTTCCCAGCCGGATCACTGCAGTTTGGCTACATCCTTCAACCCTAGACACAGCTTCTGTTTGCCCCATCTTGTAGGCAGAGAGATTAACCTCAGAAAGAACACCTTCTGAATCTTCTACCATGACCAGAGAAGAGAAAGCAGAGATACAAATGAATTCAATTGTGGGTAGGAGTGGCAGGAAATGGAGAGTTCTCACATGATGGCATCCTCTTACTGCACGTGTACAAAGGAAGGACCTAAACGCACTCCTGAGGCACTGGAGGAAAAGGTGGTGGTGGAGAGGGCTGGAGAGGGTCACCAGCCTTCATGTGTAGCACTTAGAACTCTGGAAGTGGGAACAGAAAAGGCAAATCATTGGAAATCTGTAAAATTAGGAGTTTCCTGGGCACGTAGGAGATGAAAGGAGACACTGAGAATCAAAGACTTTGGCAAGAGAGTGACTGAAGAAATTTGCCTCGTGGTCATGATGGGACCAAAGATGATGTGGAGGAGGATAGTTGAAGGAACAGGGAGAAGAAATGGCAAAGAAACTGAAGAACAGATACAGGGAGACTAAGAGACTAAGGGAACAAGAAGAATGTGTGACTGACCAGGGGCGTGAGATTTGGTTAGAGGGAAGTCATTTCTGGTGATGACAAGTTTTGGGATACAATCATGGAAGTGCGGTGGAGGTCTTTAAACTTGAAAAGTTCTCAAAACAGGAAGGGGTTTTCATCCAAAAGGATAACAAATTAGATCAGAAGACTCACCCCATGCTCAAGTCTTCAGTAACTTTGAACAAATGAGGGGTAGGGAGTTAATGGCAATGAGAAGAGAGGGTGGATGGTATTAACTTCAAATAAACCTGTTTTGTGCATGAAAGGGTGGATTAATGGTCTCTGTGCAATCGTGGGGAGTAGGAGGACACCCACGCTGCCTCCTGACTCTAAGATACCTGGAGAATGATCAGTTACCACTGAATAAAGCTGCCAACTTTCAGGAGAGGTCAAGTTTCAGCATAGACAGGATGTGAAACAAATATTTAATGATGAGGTCAAGAAAAGGGAATAATCCATTTGCTATGAATCTGGGAGACATTACAAAGGATTAGGATAGAAGGGGTTAGGGAAAAGTTGGATTGAAAGATGACCAGAGTAATATATATTTTGCCAACAAACTTTGTAGATGTGCAAGGCATGATGGGTTTAGTTAACTTAAGTGGCCCAAATGACCTACTTACAGCAATAGCAAGGTACTGTTAGAGGGATAGGGAAGAGGGAAGATGCCCAGTTCTCTCTGGAAGAAGTTAGACCCAGATTTAGGATTGGTTCATCTTTGAGGAATTCCTAATACCAGTAAGCATGCAGACATGGGGGTTAAATAATTTCTCAAGTCCCTACCACAGTGGTTCTCAAATTTTTTGGTAATAGAACCCCTTTGTAATCTTAACAATTATTGAGGTCCCCCAGAGAGTTTTTGTCTGTATGGGATATAGCTATCTACATTCTATCTATTTACATTAGAAATGAAAAATTATTAAATATTGATTCATTGTGTTATTTAAAAATAATAACAAACCCATTTCTTAATACAACTAACATTTTTAATGAAAATTAATTTACTGAGAAAAGTATATATATATATTTTTTAAAGATTTTATTTATTTGACAGAGATAGAGACAGCCAGCGAGAGAGGGAACACAAGCAGGGGGAGTGGGAGAGGAAGAAGCAGGCTCATAGCAGAGGAGCCTGATGTGGGGCTCGATCCCATAATACCGGGATCACGCCCTGAGCCGAAGGCAGACGCTTAATCGCTGTGCCACCCAGGCGCCCCGAGAAAAGTATATTTCAATATGAACCTATGCATTGTCTAGAGGACATCCCTTCTGGATTATCAAACTCTAAACATTTTTCTTTAAGCTATTTAATAACTCTATAAATTATAAATGTAGACATGCAAATTCTGACCTGTCTGATAAGGACTAAATTGGAAAAAGCTGTTTTGCCTCCATTTACAACTCATCTCAACATACCTTTACTCCAAATAAATTTGAGTTTAACTTAGTTTTTGAACTGTTTGTCTTATCTGTCTGGCTCTTTTGTGGATTAACAAGCCGAATAAAATCTTTAACCTGTGTTCATTTCCACACCTGTATGAAAGTCATGATTTTACTTCATTTTTTTGAAAATTATTTTTAACAAAGTATATTTTCTAAAACAAAAAGAAATGAGTGAGAAGAGTAGAGTTGTTTTATACTTTCACAAATCTTTTTAATATCTGGCACAATGGAAGGCAGCTGGTTTCCCAAATCTGCTTCTTTATTCAATCTGCCGTAGATATGTTGTTTTAGTGGAAGTTTGAAGAAAATCTGGCCTCACACGGATATGTAGTTGGAAGAGGAAGAAGTATTTTAATACCTTTTTCAGATAATTGTGGGTATTCTTGTTAATACTCTGTCAAGACTCGCCAAGTTGTAGTTTTTTAAAGGTTAGCTGCAATGTGGAATCTAAAACCATTTCAGTGAACTTCTCTACTGTGTGAAATTAAAAATTCACTTGTCTGTCTTTCACTTTGAAAGGATACTTTACCCATGAATGATTTTCTAACATCATGCCTTGGTCATTGGGAAAACACTGGTTTCCTGAGTTATTCAGATCTCCCAACTGTTAACACATCTCATATAATATTTTTTAAAATCACATTGTTAATATCACCACCATTCTAAAAGAAAAATCCTTGAATATTAGGAATCTGTCAAACTTAAAGGTAAATATGTTTTCCAAAATTCTTATTTTCACTTGCAAGCTTGAATTTTATCATTAGCAAGAAATACAGTCGGCTGTTTTCCATAAGAGACAAGCTCACTCACTCATTTTAAAAAAAATATTTGCCAAATACCCACATCAGTTTAAATAACCACAGCTTGCTCATCAGTCAGGCTTTCAAGTAAAAATGGCATTTCACAGAAAGGGGCTACTCCAGCTTACAACTCAAACAGCTGCACATGTGCTTTCCCTCAAGATAACCATGGCACTTCAGTATGCAGCAGAAGTACCTTATGTGTACTTCTCATTTTCTCATACAGACTATTAAAAATACTTATACTTGGGGCGCCTGGGTAGCGCAGTCATTAAGCATCTGCCTTCGGCTTGGGGCGTGATCCCGGCGTTCCGGGATCGAGTCCCACATCAGGCTCCTCCGCTGGGAGCCTGCTTCTTCCTCTCCCACTCCCCTGCTGTGTTCCCTCTCTCTCTGGCTGTCTCTCTGTCACATAAATTTAAAAAATCTTAAAAAAAAAAAAACTTATACTCAAGGGTTGAGATTTAAAATTAATAATTTTTACTGATTCAAAAAACATCTTCTCAAATGAAATTGGCATTTTATTCTACAATGAAGGGGGTGGAAGTGAAGAATCCAACAGCTACTAGTTTATTGCTACTCTCTTGGTTCATTGTAAGGCAGCATGAAATTTATCCACGATTGCTTTTATATCATTAGTACAAATATCAATATGGTAGATAAGCAAATAATGTCTTAATATTATTAGGAAAGTAGTTTTTCTCCTGTGGGACCCCCTGAGAGAGTATCAGGGACTCCCCCCCCTCAGGAGTTCACAAATCTCACTTTGAAAAGCACAGCCTTACAAGATGCTCTTGTGTGTCTCCTTTACCAGAGGAACTTGAACTTCTCTGCTGGTATGTGAGCTGCTTTCATTTCTCTTTCTCTGCGGCTTGACATAAAGTAAATTAGCAATAAACGTTTGTTGGAAGAAATTCACCAGAGTGGAGCCAAAAGACAGAGTGATCAACCGTACCTGAAGGAACTGGGCAGGGTTTGAAGACGACGACGTTAAAGTGGGTTTTGAAGGGTGAAAAGGATTTTGACAGGTGGATCTTGCAGGGAACAGCACTATGGGTAAAAGGAACACAACACGTGTATGAGGATCTTGCCATGTTGAGTTGATTTGACAGATGAAGACAAAGACGATGCTGTTGGAAATGTGGTCCCGGTATTCGACACACACATTTGGGTTAGAAGAGAATTGAGAATCATCAAAATACTGGTACCAGTTAGAATCATGGTAGTGAATGTGATTCCATAGGCAAAGTCTGTAGCATGAAGGGCAATGGAGGATGGCGGGATTTTGGGGGGATGATGAAATCTTTCACAAATCTGCTTTAAAGGTGGTCAGAGAAAAGATGCCAAAAAAGGTATCTGAGAAAGAACAGCCAGAGACCAGTTTGGGGATTTAGGAATGCAGTGCTCTGGAATTAAAGGGGGGAAGAGTTCAAGGAATAAAAGACTGCCTCAAACTTTTTTTCTAGATAGGTCCCCTGAGGCAAGGGAGACAAACCAAAAATAAACTATTGGGACTACCTCAAAATAAAAATCTTCTGCGCAGCAAAGGAAACGATCAACAAAGCTAAAAGGCGACCTACAGAATGGGAGAAGATATTTGCAAATGACATATGCAATAAAGGGCTAGTATCCAAACTATATAAAGAACTTATACAACTTGCACCCCAAAAAACAAATAATCTCATTAAAAAATGGGCAGAAGACATGAACAGACATTTCTCCAAAGAACACAAACAGATGGCCAACAGACCCATGAAAAGACGTTCAACATCAATCATCAGGGAAATTCAAATCAAGACTACAATGCAATATCACTTCACACCTGTCAGAGCGACAAAATCAACAACACAAGAAACAACAAATGTTGGCAAGGAGTTGGAGAAGAAGGAACACTCCTGCACTGTTGGTGGGAATGCAAACTGGTGCAGCCACTGTGGAAAACAGTATGGAGGTTCTTCAAAATGTTACAAATAGAACTATCCTAGATTGAGCAATTGCACTACTAGGTATTTACCCAAAGAATGCAAAAACGCTAATTCAAAGGGATACATGCACCCCTATGTTTATAGCAGCAGTATTTACAACGGCCAGACTGTGGAAGTGGCCCAACTGTCCACTGAATGATGAATGAAGAAGAAGTGATCTATCTATCTATCTATCTATCTATCTATCTATCTATCTATCTATCTATACATATATAGGAATATATATATACACACACATATATAGGAATATATATATACACACACATATATAGGAATATATATATACACACACATATATAGGAATATATATATACACACACATATATAGGAAAAAATATATATATATATATATAAAATGGAGTATTATTCAGCCATAAAAAGAATAAAATCTTGCCATTTGCAATGACATGGATGGAGCTAGAGAGTATTACGTTAAGCAAAATCAGTTGGGAAGAGAAAGACAAATACCATATGATTTCACTCATGTGGGATTTAAGAAACAAAACAAATGAGCAAAGGGTAAAAAAAAAAAAAAGAGAGAGAGAGAGACAAACCAAAAAATGGATTGTAACTCTAAAGAACAAACTTAGGTTAGCAGAGGGGAGATAGGTTGGGGGATGGGGGAAGATGGGCATTAAGGAGAGCACTTGTGATGATCACCGGTGATATTTGGAGACATTAAATCAACCATGTTATACACCTGAAACTAATATTACATTGTATGTTCACTAACTTGAAAATACAATAAAAACCTAAGAATAAAATAAATTAAATAAATAAATGCAAAAGACTCTGAGGGAAATTAGTATTGAAAGCTGTCCATTAGAGTTGTAATGATGAAGGGTTTGGTGGCCTTTGCTCGGACAGTTTCACGAAGTGGTAATGACAGAACATACAGAGAAGGATCTCTAGAAAAGGAGATGGTGACATTAAAGAAAGGAGGACATTCTAATCACATCTCAATCTTGCAGGAAGGGGGAGGATAGGCTCCAGAGCACAGTAAAAGAAATTAGACTTCTATTAGAGAAATGATACCTTTTCTCTGAGACTGGAGACAAACATGGGCACAGATTGTTAAGTTTACATGTGTAAAGAAAGTTAAAAAATTTCACACCTACTCTCCTCTAGTCTCTATAAATAGAAAACAAGTTGTCTTTCGAGAATGAAAGTCATAGGGCCTAGAAAGTATTCTAGCCAGTTTATCTAGCACACAGAGCCTAGAGCAAAAGCTTCTTTTCTATTACTTTCCTGGGGGCGGTGGTGGCACAATTCCAAGGAAGTGGGAGGAAGGGGAAAGGGAAGCAAGACGGGGATGGAGTAAGAACAAGTAGGAGAAGGCACATTACTGAGATGATTGCTGCTTGCTATCAAGTGCCATTGATTATGTGACACCAGAAGTCCATCCTTAGAGGGTCACGTGCAATATTACAGGACAGCCCAGGGAAGGAATGAGAATAAAGAGAGAAGAATTTTTTCCAGTAGCTCCTATCTCCATTGGTCAGAGTTTCGTCCCAGAGGGTGTTACCTCCCCTGCACTACTGGTTCGAGAATATCTGGGTGTCTAGCAGGTCTCCAGAGAAGCCCCAGGGCAGGATGTGAATTACTGTGCCCATGCGAAGATGGCAGGTGAGGCATTACTTGGAAAGAGTCCATAATAAAGCAGATCTTTGCATGGCATCTGGGGACAAACTAATAAAGGTAAGGTCTGGAAGTTCTGACATTTTGTGTAAATGGTGTCTGAAACAGGAAGTTAACATAATGCTGAGACTTTAAAAGTCAACAGCTCCTCAAGAACAAGAATTTTTTTTAGTAGCACTGAGGGCATATTGGATACCAACATTCATACAAGCAATAATTTTGCAAGGCTGTTACTTTCTCCAACAACATTCAATGGTTCCACTATAAGAGGAATATAATTACATTGTAAAGTTTAGACTGAGGATTTCTGGGATAGGATTAGCAGAAGGTGAAAAGAGGTAAGATTGTGGATGAGTAATGAACTGAAATGACCGATCATAAATTTGGACGTGGTGAAGAAAGAATCATATTTAAGGATAGGCCAGAAAGGTCGGGGAAAGGGACTGGAATTCCTAACATATTTGGAATCTGGTGTAGTGGGAATGAATGAATAAACATGGAAGGATGTGAAATTGAGATCCTAGAACAGCGTATTGGAATTTGCTGTTTTGGAAGGGGGATATTTTGGTGAAATGAAGAACCATTCTTGAGTCATGGGAATGAATTCAAGTAGAATTAGAATGAAAATTCCATTTGACTTCATGTCAAGGGTCTTGGTTGTATCAATCCCATGGAAGTATCTCAAGATGATAATAAGAGAAGAGGAAGTGAGAAGACAAGATACAAGATGCTGCAGCTATTAGGGAATATAGGAAAGCGAACTAGAGGTTGGTAGACCCAGTGACAGGAAGGACTAGGAGGCAGCCCTCATTCATTCTACGGTCTAGCAGCTGAGTAGCAACAGCTTGCGGGGTGCTGTCCTACGTTCTAAGACCACAAAGATAGTCCACAACCAAATAAAGAGACAAACAGGAAAACCAACACTGCAACACAATAAGGTATGAGTTTTAATGAAGTTACATACACCATGCCCAGCAAGTCATAGTAGCTGCTACTGAAATTAAATTTTGAAAACTGATTTAGAGTTTTGTAAATGAAAAGGGAAGGAAAGGAATTCAAAATAGAGGGAAGAACGTGGTCATAGCCATTCACTGAGAAATTCAGCAGAAGGAGACTAAGAACTGTGGATGAACTGGATCATTTTGAGGACTTTTAAAATACATTGAGTATGTGTTGTATCTAGTGTAGAAATTCTTCCTAGTTTTTATTTTTTATTGCAATGTACAAATTAATACATGAATATGTAACTTAATTATAAAGATAATTCACAGCTTCGGGTTGTTTATTTTCTCAGCATTCACATTTTTTAGCTCCCAGGAGATTACAGAAGATTTCACAGGAGCAAGTCATTACAAGATCATCCGTCTTGCCTCCAACCTGGGGGTGTGATAGGAGATCACAGGTCTCTGCGAGACAAAGACTGAGCACTTTGGGCCAAGATCAATAAATTATAAATGCCCACTCTAGAGTACTGAAGACTAGCAAAAGAAAGCCGTAGATGAAAATCAAGAGTATTATCTTTAGAATTGTCTGCTTACTTTAAAGGATATATTCTGGTTGCTTCCCCCTTTCTCTTACTGCTTTTGAAGGAAGATTAACTCATTTTATTTTTACAGCACTGGTTGCACTTCCAATTTTTAGAGAAGCAACAAAGAAGGGAAATAGCCTCGTAAACTATCATTAGCCCTTTAAAATGGTCCTGTGGATAAATGATCAAATGATAAGGGCTCTGAAGACTTTTCTTCTGCCTACAAACAATCACTAGCTGATGTGCTACTCAACGTCACTCTTCTACATTCAGCTCTAGAGAAAACAGCGAAGGCAGCCCAGGATGGGTGATACAGTACAACTGAGTTAAACTCATGAGCTAGATACTGGCCGCATGGCTAGCTAGGGACTGGGGGTGTGACTAAGCTAGGGACTGGCTCTAGGCAGATTTCTGTCTTGGTTTCCTCTTCTGTAAAATCAGGCCTATGCGTAGTTCTGATGGGGTAGATCTGGAATCCCCAAGATGCTCTTAGAGTATCCCCCGGGGCTATACCTAGTCCTATAAGGACCTTCCCAGCTTGTTCCTCGACTGTGTTGTGCCTGGTCCTGGATCCTCTTGTGAGCTGTTATATCACCTGCCTGTGTGTCCCTCTCCCCTCTCCCCCCAGGAGGCTCCATGGTTTTCATCATATCCTCAAAGGGGGCTGGGAGCCAGAAAACTAGCCCTCGACATCAACACAACAGGTTGCCAATCTAGAAGCATGGGAATAGGTGGATGAGAAATGTCTATTTAGTCAGACAATTCTTTCGGAGGACCTTGAGGATACTTGAGGTCAAGGTAAAAACCAAGAGCTCTCGATTATGAGAAATTAGGAATCTTGTTCATTGCATTTCACTATGTATGAAAGCAGATGTACTATTCTCAAGAATGCTGAAGAGTTATTTTGTGACTAAATCATAATCTCTCAGTAAACATTTCTTAATTCAGGGAAAGACTTGGAAGAAATTTCCTGTAATGCAGAAGAAAACTGAAAGGCTATTCATGCATTGGACCGCATATCATTGGTCAAGTGAATCCAAAATAAGGAGAGTATTTTAAGATGTGATTGTTAATGTGCTTTCTCAGGGATGCAATCTCTCATCCTAGGAAAGTAGAGGAAAACTAAATGATTCAAGGAAGGCTCTCCAAGGACATAAATTCTAACAATTTCTCAGTAATATGTCACTTCAGACAAGCCACTGACATTCACACCTCTGTTTCCCCATCTATGAAACAAGAAGTTTGGACTAGATGAGTGCTTCTCAAAGTATGGCCATGAACACCTGCACAGAATCTTCTAGAATTTTTATTTTAAATCACCATCTCAAAAACATTATACTAAAGGAGAAAAGTTAAACCCAAAGGCTACATGCGGCATGATTGCATTTATATGGAGTTCCAGAAAAGGCAAAATTGCAGGAAAGAAAGCAGACTGCAGGTTGGTGGTGGTGAAGGGGGGCGGTTACAGGTCAGGTAAGGGAGGGAAAAGGAGACGGACTGCAAAGGGGCATGGAGAAACTTGTGGGGTAACACAGCAGTTGTATGTTGTGATTGCGGTGGATGTTATGTGTCTGTATACAATGACCAAATTCATCACACTGTACATGTCAGTGAATGTTACTATATGGAAGTGATAACCCAATCCCCCAAATTTTCAAATTCCTGGGCCTCATCAGAATCTGAATTTTTAACAAGCTCCCCCCATGGATGTTTTATTCATACTGCCGAGTTCAATCATTTATTCGTTCCTTACAAATTTAGGATTTCATAAAATTCCAAACTGGGTGACAGTGGCAAAGTGTTCCGTAATGTCAAAGATATATGGCAAAGGATAATTTTAGCTGTTGACTACGAAAAAGATGAAAGACTAAGAACTCTAGAACTTAAAAAAATTGAGGTGGGGGCGCCTGGGTGGCTAGTCGGTTAAGCAGCTGCCTTCAGCTCAGGTCATGATCTTGGGGTCTTGGGATCGAGCCCCACATCGGGTTCTCTGCTCAGAAGGGAGTCTGCTTCTCCCTCTCCCTCTCCTGCTCCTTGCCCCCCCCATGCTTTTTTATTTCCTCTATCTCTCTCTAAAATAAATAAGTAAAGTCTTTTTTAAAAAATTTTAAGCTTAGCAAAAATCTCCGTCTGAGGAACAGATTTAGAAGATTTAGTGAAAGGATTTCACGTGTGGGTTAAGTGGCTGTTGACACCTGGCCCAAGCCTGCGCAGAGAGTCCCTTTGCCACGGCTACGTCTGCTCACTCTTGCAATTCACAAGGATGCAGGCTTTGAGGGCAAGGCACTGGGATAATTTTGCTATGCCTACCAGCATTGTTCGCATTCCTGCTAGTCTGAGTTTTTAAATAATCTTAATAAATAAATGAATCTCTTTCCAAATCTCCAAGGCCTATCTTACTGTGAGAAATATCTAACAAAGGCCCACTGAAGTCCTTGGAATACTGGTGATCACCCTCAGAAGAGCTGAGCAAGGAAGGGGCTGGAACTCTAGCTCTCCTGCTGCTCCTGAGGATGATGGTGATGACGTCATCGACGTTCGTAGATTGCATTGCTATCTACCTTTCCATTTGGGACTCTGTGCTATTCGGAAGATGTATATTTTTTTCTGTTAATCCAATACAAAAAGTACTCACCCTCTGGAGGAATGCCCTGGCGTGTGAGATCACGTTGTTGGTGGCTAACTGCTGTCAACTACAGGGGAGGGACCACAGGCCGCCAGCTGTTGCCTGGAAACGGCCTCCGTGTGGGCAGAGGAGGCCAAGAGAAGATCCAAAAACACAGGGGATTCAACACTCAGACTCCAAGAAATGAATGGGTTCCTCAACAAACAAATAAGAGAGAAGGAAAGAACGCAGGAACGCTAAGATGGGAAGCGATAAGCTGGGAAGGACCAGGCTCACAGGCACAAACATATCGCAAGCCTCTAAGGTCAGCAGAGAAAAGAGGGAGCCTGGAGTCCCTCTCTCCTGCCCCCTTTGCTGCCTGACTGCTTGCTTTTGTCCTCCTTTCCTCTCCAGTCCTCGCTCCTTGCCTCCTTCCCTCTCTTCCCTGATGCAACACTTAAATGAGAACCTTTCACACAGATCCAAAAGGGGGCTGGAGAAATACAGTGGATAGGAAAGATACAGTTCCTTTGGAGAACCTGTAAACTAGTGGGAGCCTGATGGCTAAACAGTGACGATGAGGCATAAAAAGGGCTTGAATGAAACAAAGTGCCACAGGAGCCCAGAGGAGCAAGCTCCTTGTTCTCCACAGGCAAACTTTTTTACCCTACACCTGTGGCCCTCATCCACGGGAGATGTGGCCTCTCAGTGGACATTTGGCCATGTCTAGAGACATGTCTGGTAAAGGAGAAGGCAGCGCGAGTGGAAAGAGAGAGCCTTCAGAGGGGGATGTAGGTGTGACAGTGGTGAAAGGAGAGAGGGAAGGAAGGTGGATCGAGCAGGATAAGCCACAGACCACAGCGTGGCCCCGTAAAAGCCGTGGTCAGGCTGAGGAGTCACGGAGCACCTGCTGCCCGTCAGAGCAGGCCTGTATCAGGCCCTCGGCAAGTGTGCCCACCACGCTCACTGGTGAGGAGCTGCCTGGGAAGACCATGGCCTTGGCACGAAGGCCATGGTGGATGCATGGGTAGGGCAGCAGAAACTGTCAGCTAACAATGCTCCTCCCAGGACGTTCTCCCCAGGACGGACTGAAGGCCTACCTCCACGGCCACCACAGACTGTGATGCTGTGTCTGTTGCTAACCGAGGGTCATTAGAGATCGCCATCTTCCTTCTAGAAAGCGAGGCTGCACGTCTGCACCGAAGGAGGAGAAAGCACAACGCCTGCCAATGCTCTCCCTAAAGCCCTTCTGTCCTGAAAGCTGTGGCCCTGAGCTTTTGTTAGGCATATCTGTACAATACCAGAAATGAGACTTGTCCTTTTGCATCACAAATCAAGTGAAGAAACGCTGTGATTTTGTGCCGCAATGGACCACAAATGAGCCCCCAGGATGTTAATAAGAGGGGTCAGAATGTGCGCGCACACGCACACACACACACTTTGTAATCCCTATTACCTCCACAGGGCATTGGCCCTTGGTTTCAGAAACCACTTTCTGGGCATGGCCCATCACCAAATGAGCAGCTTCGACTCCAGGATTCAGAATCTTTCAGCTGTTTGAAGAATCCTCTCTTGGCAAATAATGGGAAGCCGTACGGGATATGTCTGATATTTTGTGTCATTTTATTTGGAAGGATATGATGAGGCAGTGAAACTCCTTGACTAGTTTCAATGTCTCTTGGCATCTTGACTCTGGCAGGCCGAAAACAACATCACATGGGGAGCCATCTGCCTCCTGTGCTCGCCCTGCAAGAAGGACACGTGGTCCTCGAGTATGTTGATTGCACAGGAGCCGAATGGGCTCCTGAGCAAATGATGTGAACATAGGCAAAACCGAAATCTGTGGTCTCTGCAACCAGTCAGAGCACGCTGTCTCTGGGATGAATGCAGTTCGCACTCAGTCACAAAGAAGAGCCCTATTGTCAATAGCTCTTCGCTGCTGGACCATCAGGAACCGCTCCAGTGCTGCAGATTTAAGAATCAGATGTGGACTAGGACGCAGTCCTGGGTGGAATTTCTTAAAACCCGGCTGCCGAGAGTAACTCCTCTGAAATAGGAGGGAGAAGGTAAAAGGAAGAAAAAAAGGTTGTGTTTATCGGAGCTGTTTTGTTCACGTCTCATCTTTTTTTGGTGACATTTTGAGGAAAGCAATCCTAGCATCAAACCTCACAGTGAGAATGTTCTAGCTCACACCCGGCTTCAGGAAATTGGAAGAGAACGGGATGTAGCTTTGTCAGCAAGCTCGTGGCAGTTAGAAAATCCCATCACATTAATTCAGGAGATTCTCAAAGGGAAATGACCCCATATCAGGTGCTTTCCTTTGGGGAACACCACACATGGGGTAGTTTATAGGGAAAGTGCTCTGTTTCCAGCTCTCATGTGCCAGACATAGCTAGAGAGCCGAGGAAGGGGGAGCTTCTCGTATTATTATTTTTCTGGATGATTCAGCATATTTATTTTATCTGGAGATGATTTCAGGGAAAAGACAAGTTAGCACACCCTGCCTCATCTATGTCAGAAGACCTGTCATATACAAACAGTCAATAATGACTTTAAGAAGTGATTACGAACTAGTTCATTTCTCGATGCAGCACACACTCTAGTAATAATCCAAATTGCCTGTGACTTATGGGGATATTTGGCAACAACCAGTGGTTCCCACCATAGTGTGAAATTAACACCACAGACTGTAGCTGTAGCATTTATTGAACACAAGGGAGCTGATTATAGCCTCATAAATTCAAAGGCAACCTCTGCTATTACTTAATTAGAATCAGTATCTATGCATAAATTACAGTAGCAGTAACTAGTACTGTTATGGTTAAAGATTTGTCAGCTTCCTTATTATACAACAACCCCTTATTTCTCCACATAAACCTATCATTTAGGGAGGTTGCAAGTTGTCTGTAAAAATGTTTCAGAAGGGAAAATTGGCACATGGGATCTTGGAGGCCACTGGTGTTTTGTTTCTAAGTAAATATTTAAAATATTAATCTTGTGCTATTGCTTAAAAAAAAGGAATAAAACCACTAGATCCCTAATACATCCCTAGTAATAAATTGTTCTAGCTACATAGGCATATTTTTATAGTACAAAACTTTATTTTAAAATAAGTGTTATTTTGGCACGAATGGCTTTATTTTTTAAATTATTGTAAACCGAACTTTATACACATACATACACTCCTAATGAACATTAGATTATTACTCTCCAAATCCATTTTTGTTCTTTGCTAATGTGTATAATACTTTTATGTAGTTGTAATCAACGTGCACATTTTGGGGGGGAGTCTGGCTTTTTAAATTTTGGGCTTAACATTTTTTTCAAATGCCCATGAGCCTCATCAGTATAGTCCACACATGGCTCAGTATTCTATCAGATTCATCTTCTAGAATACTTCAGAAAGATAAAATCATCATAGTCGAAAAATATCTTTGCATCATGCAAATATATATTCCAGCCTAAGAGGTAATTTTTAGCCATAGGAAGAGCCAATTGTGATAAATCTAATAAACTATAAAACTATTTCGGGGAAATAGTTGATTGAGACTATGGAAGAAATCCATGAAATACAATGATGCTATCCTGTGTTTCTAAATATCATTTGGCTAAACTAACGATTTTTCAACTGGATGTTTTTCTACTCTGTAGATGTTACCTATTTATTTAAAAAGTTAGAGCTACATTATTTACAAAATGGGAAATTGCATATAAAGAAGCAGATGATTTCTTTCTACTTTCAATTACAGTCAATAATCTTTTTATTCTCCAAATGGTTATAGTCTAGCCTTTAGCAGGCAATATTTTTAAAAATCACATTTTTGAATTTTTCTCTGTCCTTTTTTTTTTTTTTTTTGAGATTTCATTTGAAGTAATCTCTATACCTAACGTGGGGCTTGAACTTACAACCCCAAGATCAAGTCACACGCTCTACTGACTGAGCCAGCCAGGCACCCCTCTACAATTGTTTTAAAATATATTAGGCTACATCTTCTTTATCTGTTCATCTGTTGAAGGACATCTCGGTATACAATGGGATATTACTCAGCCATCAAAAAGGATGAATACCTACCATTTGCATTGACATGGATGGAACTGGAGGGGATTATGCTAAGTGAAATAAGTCAAGCAGAGAAAGACAATTATCATATGGTTTCACTCGTATGTGGAACATAAGGAATAGCGTGGAGGACCACGGGGGAAGGGAGGGAAAACTGAAGGGGAAGAAAGCAGAGAGGGAGACAAACCATGAGAGACTCCGGTCTCCAGGAAACAAACTGAGGGTTACGGTGGGGGGGGGCGGACTAGGTGATGGGCATTAAGGAGGGCACGTGTTGTGATGAGCACAGGGTGTTATACACAACTAATGAATCGTTGACACTACATCAAAAACTAATGATGTTGGCTAACTGAACATAATAAAAAAATACACAAGGCTAATAATTTAAAATATGGGATATCTATTGCTAATATTAAATTATTATCATGATTGCTGTTATCATCCATCCCAACAAATCTTACCAGCCTGCCTTTCCTTGGTTGTTGTGGTATGGGTGTGGTGTGGGTGTTTTAATGCAAGGAACATAAAGTAAACAAACATTTCTTTTCCCTCCACACCCAGAAGTAATCCTTCTTTGTTTGGGGCAAATGAAAAGGTAAACAGCTATGCTGAAGCCTGGACTTGATTGCCACCACGCATAGATTGTACAAAACTTAAAAAAAAAATGTCAGGGGCAAGTTTGCGCAAAGGAATCCAACAGTTAATATCACAGTTCATCTGCTTTGCTATATAGGGTGCCTATCTGTTTCCAAAACTTAACACTAGGCTGACCCACCCACACAACATACAGAGGACAGGCAGCAAGAATGGGCTTCTGGATATTGGATCACTATATACTGATGTCTGGACTCATGAATTTGGCGGCTGAAATGACAGAATTGGGTTGGCTCTGTTTAATCCCATCAAATACTTATAAGCCGTTATGATGATGAGCGGGGGAAAATATTGCTGGACAATGGCAGCTGTAATAAGTGCGTGGGTACAGAAATGCAGAGAAATTACTGTAGACAAGCTCAATTTATCCAGAGGGATAAATGGAGTAATTTCTGGGTTTCTGGTATGACCTTGCCAGTGAAAAAGAAGGAAGAGCGCTCTCTTAGTTCATACTTCATGTTAGAAGTCATCACATAAGACACTGAAGGACAATATCATTGCAAACAATGCCGGGGGTGGTATATTTTAAGAAATTTAGATCATCTTAGTTTTGGAGGAAAGTTAAAGTTTAAATTTCATCTGACATCCCAGTCAATAAAATAATTACAAATATTTCATTGGTAATAGTTTCAGTGTATGTATAAAGGGTGGGGGCATGTTAATATAAACTGGTACCCGTAGAATTTTCCCCTTTTACCTCCTCCTTTCTCCAGATCTGGTGGGATATGTGTGAGGACACCAATGGCAGATGCCCAGAGAAGATGAGACGAGAGAACATAATCGGGGTGGGATGGGGGTTGGGAGGACCTGGGGAGAAAGAAAGCAAGATTGGGAAGAAATTCTTCACAGAGTAGGATTTTGGAGAGACAAAGGGGAAAGAAGACATTCTCGAAGCAGGTTTATTGTGTGCTGTGCTATGTAACCCCAAGGGACTGCCAGGAAAGATTTTCTTCCCTTCATGGCTGATTTCCAGTTAGATTTCTGTTTCTATTGGTGATACCAGCAAGCTAAGATGGGCCATAAGCACTGCATATGGGTTTATATCTTAGACCGAATGGGTTTGGGATCTTTTCCCTTGCGCATATTTTAGCAGGAAGACACAGTTAAAAAGAATATGAAAGCACATACTTTTGGGGGAGTCAGGTCATGCCCTTTATTGTGGGGTTGCCAGAATTAGCAATTAAAAATATAAGATGTCCAGCTAAATTTGAATTTCAGATAAGCAACAAATAATTTTTAGCAAAAGTCTACTCCAAATATTGCATGGGGCATACTTATACCAAAAAAATGTGTTGTTTATCTGAAATTCAAATTTAACTGAACATTCTATACTTTTATTTGCTAAACCTAGAGAGCCTACCACAGGGTGGAATCAAAGATAAGCACGTCAAAGATAGACAGGAGGGTGTGGACCGGGCAGTATCTGTCTTCTCTCTTTTTTTTTTTTTTTAAAGATTTTACTTTTTTTTTTTTTTTTAAGATTTTATTTATTTATTTGACAGAGATAGAGACAGCCAGCGAGAGAGGGAACACAAGCAGGGGGAGTGGGAGAGGAAGAAGCAGGCTCATAGCGGAGGAGCCTGATGTGGGGCTCAATCCCAGGACTCTGGGATCATCACCTGAGCCGAAGGCAGACGCTTAATGATTGAGCCACCCAGGCGCCCCTGTCTTCTCTGTTTCTAAAATCAGAATGTAGGGGCACCTGAGTGGCTCAGTCGGTTAAGCAGCTGCCTTTGGCTCAGCTCAGGTTGTGATCCCAGGGTCTGGGGTCAGGCCAGTGCTGGGCTCCCTGTTCAGCAGGGACTCTGCTTCTCCCTCTCTCTCTGCCCCCCCCCCATGTTCTTTCTCTCTTGTTCTCTCTCTCGTTTGCTCAAATACATAAAATCTTTAAAATAAATTAAAATATAAAATCAGAATGTAATTCTAACAATGTTACCAGTTCTCTCTCTGGTTTGAAAAAATTAGATCTTTCAAAGTAGGGAATATGAATGTTACTAAGTACTAGGCATCTAGTAAGAAGGATGGCATGTTAATACGAAATGATGAAGGCCCGCACGCATACAATTTAGAAGAACAAAAATCTATTTTTTCCAAAGCTGATTCAATACAGTTTATCACCAAGAGCCATAAAAGCTCCAAATGACTTTCTAATTTATATAAAATTCTTTGTGAATTTGCCTAAGTATACATCTGCATTTATTGAATTTCCTAATCCACAATATACTAGGAGAATTGGTTGTCATGTCAACTTTCATGTACTTTACCGAGAGACTCTCTTATTTTTTCTTATTTTTAATAAAGCCAATTACATAATAAAGTCAAATAAACATTGCCACAGAAAATGGAGAAATAGAGATATTTTGTATGTCTTCTAATGTACATGGATTAATACTAACCAACCACAGCCAGAAATATCCCTTCTGGTGCCTTATTACTGAAGATATGACATAGAGCGAATGATCTATTAAAAGATATTGCCTTTGCTCCCCTGGTTCAAGAATCATATTGAATTCATATTCATTAAGTAGCCACAAAGTGCACCAGGCTGTGTTATATGGGATGTGTCTTTTAGATGAGGACACTGTTTCTAGGAGCACTTGGCCCATGATATGTCTGTATATCTACAATGTTTTTGGGGGGCACCTGGGTGGTTCAGTCAGTTAAGCATCTGCCTTCGGCTCAGGTCATGATCTCAGGGTCCTGGGATCGAGCCCCATGTCGGGCTCTATGCTCAGTGAGGAGTCTGCTTCTCCCTCTCCCTCTCCCTCTGTGCTCTCTCTCTCTCCCCCAAATAAATAAATACAATCTTTAAAAAAATAAAACGTTTTTTCCATGAAGCTTCAACCCCAACTAACACTACTATTTTTAAATTGGTCATAATGCTTGCCGTAAGTTAGGAATGACGGTTTTTCCCTCTTAACAAGGGGACACCCATTGTGTATGCTGTTCTCAGAGACAGCAGTTCAATTTTTACTATCAAAGGGGCGAAATACCATTACCTTTTATGAAGCCCATTTCCCTTTGCTTTCCATTGTCTCCCTGCCCTGAAAGTCAGTGTGGCAGCCAATCACTGTTATGTGTAAAATCCTGCAAGAGTAATAATAATGATGATCATGATGGCTAATAATAATAAAAGATAACATAAGCATCAAGGTGAGGACGACGACGACGATGATGATGGTATCAACAGCAGATACCTAACTGTTTTGATCTACTCAAGCTTCCCTTCGCACCATTCTTTTGGCAATTACACCTCCTATCCTTTTGGGAACTGCTGTCTGTCTCCTCCTGCAGTTTTAGTGAACGTATTAACTACACTGCAACAGACTCACACACACACACAGACTCGCGTGTCTCAGAGGTTGGCTCAGCAGGGGTAAGGGACTCAAACCAGATCAACCTGAGTTTTAGGAACTTACGGTTTTGTGAGTTTGCCTTTCAAAGACATGGCAAGACATTTCATAGACACTGAGAGGAAAATATGTTTTCTTTTTCTTCTGGAACCAAGATTAGGAAAACTTAACGGTGTTTCTAGTCATGTCCTTGTCCCCCTTTGATCACTCACTTACGGTGGGATCACAAAGCAAAAGGAGATTCCAGAAGCAGAGATGACACTCTCAGAGTTCCTGGCATCTCCAAGACTAGTTTTTTACCTCAATGCCCCATCCCCGCCCCATGACACATGAACCAATAAATTCTACTTTTTCTTAAGCTAATTTAGGATGATCTGATATAGCTACCATTTATCAAGGACTAATTTAGTGCTCTAAATCATATCTTGACATGACATATATATGTAAATCTGCAGCTTTCTATGCATATCCAAATTCTAGGTTACAATGGCAGGACACAACTAAAACCATTATTCTCAAAATACATAACACATTGGATAAAAGTCATAAAAAATAATTCTTTTTTTCCAATGGCTTATTTAAAATGTGCTAATGAAAAGAAAATCCCTCTCTGTGGATTGTTTCATCAAATTCTCAGAGAAGATTTTACTGACTAGACATGGCTTATACACGCATACACAGAACTCTGGCCCCCTAGGTAATGAGGCCACTCCTATTGTCAAGTCTCATAGGACAAGAATAGGTAGAGTGATTCCCTCAAGAGATGTTCGGCTGACCACAAAAATAAGTGGATCACTACAACAGTATCATTTCATTTATCCCTCTTCTCATCCTTATAAAGCAAGATTTACTTTTATTTTACAGATAAAAAAAAAATCCAAAAATAAAAACAGCCTCATGAAGTTTCAGTCATTTGCTCAAGTAACTCGAGTAGTAATGGAAAGTTGGATTTCAAACTCAGGTCTATCTGATTCCAAAGCTCCCTCTCTCTTCCACCATGATACTGTCCAGGGGGGAAATGGAAGGCGGTGCTGGGCTTCACTGGTAACTGACTGACTCTGGTGATTGCAGCAGAGAAACTGGCACACGACCGCATGATGGGATGGAGTGAACATTCGAGAAGAATCTGCTCGTCAGATTTGGAAACAATCATTTTCTGTCTAGAAAAGCGACTGAGGTCACTACATGAAAGAAGGACTTCATACTGTCCCTAATGAAGACAGGCAAGGAGAACAGAGGGTCAGGGAGACTAGGTCATCAGATGAATAGTCAAATACCAAATTAGTGAGGAAAATGGGTAAAAAAAAAGAAGTAGGATGAATCTGGGAAGACACTAAGGAATTTAACTCAGGAGGCGAATTATAAGCACGGCGCTTCCTAAGATGATCCAAAACAATTATTTCCTTTCCTATTTGTTCTGAAAGATTCTTTAAGCATTCATTCTCTCCCAAAGTCAAGAGTGATCATCCAAAAATGGTTTCCACACTATTTAACCAGGGATGGAGCTCAAGACCCACAAATCAAAACGTTAGAGCTTTAGTTGCTGGAAGCCTGAGAGGAACTTGTGAAGGCAGTCAGGCCACCAGGGCAAAGAAGAGGAGTGGGTGGAAGAGGTGGGGCAATGGCTATTTACTGGTTAGTAGGATAGCGGTCCCATATTTTAACAACCAGTAAGACCATCCTGGGTACTTGCCTGCTGACTAGAGTCTTTGGCTTCACCCCTTTCCTCATGAAAACCAGGAACCAGCAGCTACTTTTCATTGCAACCCCCTACTTCCTGCTGCCAGGGCTCCTGGGAGTCTGGTCTATCCCAGGTAGACTAGAAAGAGGTTGGAATCAAAACACACAAATGTTCATCTGTAGCCAAAGCAGGTTCTTAATATTTTCTAGACATGAAGGCATTTCTCTGATGTTTGTTCTCATTAATCTTGCCTTTTTCTCTTTTGCTCAGAATATCTGTCTCCGTATTTCACCAGGGGCTGAAGTTGAACAAAAGGCTTGCACCAGATGCTCACGCATATCTCTGCCTGTGTACTTGAAAGAAAAACCTTCCAAAGGAAGCAGTCTCTACCAGGCCAAGCCGTGGGAGCAGAAAATGAAGCCTGAAAGGTTGAAATGAAGGACAGAGGTAGAGGCAGGTGCAAGGAGGAAGAGTTAGGATAAGAGATGGAAAGCAGGTATGTTGATTACAGTTAGTTGGTAAAGGCAACAGAGCATGCCTGAGTAGATTAAAAAAATCAGTAATGTATAGAATCTGGGAATTATAAAGCATTATCTGGGATGCAGGAAAGTATCTAGAAACCATATTTCTGGGTCTTAAGTGGAAGCAAAGAGGTAGAGATACTGTACCAGTACCATGATATTTTATGAGCAGAGCTGCGGACAACGTGGTGTATCGGCCCCCAGTGCACTTAAATTCTTGATGTTCATATAGGTCTCCCCCACAAAAAACAAAACAAACAACAAAAAAAAGAGGTGGATGAGGTCAAATTGGATTCGATTAGATTGAATTGGAATGGATTGGACTGGACTGGATTGAGTTGACCTCCAGTGGCTGAAGAGACAGGCAGTTCCCAATAACCAAAACCAGAGAGTCAGAGAAGAAAAATCATATAACTTTCCACACTCTGAGAACAGGTTGGAAGGGGAAAAAGAAAACATTTGATTTCTTAATCACAAGATTTGGCCCCAAGCATCTTGTGTTTAATGTCTGAAAAGACTATCTGGTTTGCCAACTTTCTGTTTTGCACGACTGCCCAAATGGGTTACAGCTGTTCAGTTTAAAAGCTCCTTACTCTAAACCAACTACATATCTTGTTCTTATGATTTGAATGCCATATGAATCTTTATGTTCTTTTTTGGGGAAATTTCATACCTTCCCTCTCAGAAGTTGACTCTTCTTCAATGAGCCAGAGTTGTGCGTGTCCCCAGATCCACTCTATGACTACAGGAACAAGTCATGGTAGAATCCTCTAAGGCTTTCACTTCCAGTGCCCGCAGAGACATTTTCCCCAAGATCTCAGACTATGTCTGCACAAGGACGATCCAAAAATATGTCCAAGAATGAGCCGAGGTTCACCAGAAATAGAGTGGAAAAGACTTTTCTGCTTTAGTAAGGGTTATTTTTGCATTTCTCCTTTCACTTTTTGCTTCTTTGTCCCTGTATACGGAAGTCTTCTGAGATCTCCTTACAAGTCTTATGAACTTGAGATGACGATGTATTGACATCGTAGATGTATTCATCTACCGTATGAATAGGGTTAGAGCTCAGTTGGGCATGAGACATGAAGTTTTATGAGTCACATACAATCAAATATAGCTAGAAGGAAAGGAAGGCGAGAGCAGGGACTTTATAAAGTCCCGTTTCAGGGGCAGGGACCGAAGAGTTGCGGCAGTAGAGGGCATCTGCCGTGGAATGTAGGGTGATTTCTACTCTAGAAGTTATTTTAATGGCTATCAGTCCATTCCAGTAGCCTGGTGGACAAATGAAATAAAGAAGCATAAGAAACTCGGATATATGGGAAAGCCAGTACCAACAGAACCATCATCATCCAGTGGCATCATCATCCAGTTCTGCATATGGATTCAGAACTCTTGCCACCTTTTTGAAGGAGAAATATCATCAGCAAGGAAGTCCAACTGCCCCCACAACCATTCTTTTGGATTCAGAGTAGGGTTCTAGTTAGAACTAGCAATAGAAACCAAAAGAGAAAACCATAAGAGACAGAAGGCAGGAGCAAGGTCTTAGTGTTAACACTGATGCTTAATCTAAAGAATCAAGAAACAGGATTAATTTACTAAAATTTGTTCAGGATATGGATGACCAAGTAAAGGACACTCGATTCTATGTAGCATCCCAGCAACATTCAAATCCCACTTGCAGAGGATATTTATAATTATTATCAAGACAGGAATTGGCACTACAGGTCTTAAGCATTAGAGCACCGACTGAGCAATTAGAGAAGTCTGAGACAGCAAAAAAAGCAGGTGCTGCCATTTGGCTCATTCCACATACAGTGACGTAGATCAATGTCAAACAAGAAACAGTTAAATATTCAGGAAGCAGTCGACACCAGAATTTAATAGTGTGTATCTTTGAAATCAGTGATTTTCAAAATTTAACATGCATGAGAGTTATCTGTGGACCCTGTGAAATGGCAGATCCTGATTCTGCAGGTCTAAGGGAGGGCTTGAAGTTCTGTATTTTTAAAAAAAATTAAAAAAAAATTCTGTTGCTGCTGGTCCATAGACCACACTGAGAGTAGGAAGGGTCTAGAACAATGGTTCTCAACTTTGACTGCTCATTAGCTTTAAACAATGCTGACGCCTGGGTCCCATTCCCAGAAACTCTGATTTAATTGGTCTGGATGAGACTTTGTTTTTGGGTGGTCTAAAAGCTCCCCCAGTAAATTCCTTTTAGGAATCCATTTAGAGCCACTTCAGTTCTCCCATGGATATTAGCATAATGTTCTTCTTTATTTCTTTTATTTTTAATCCTACCAATAAGTTCTCTGTTCGTAGTTTCAGGGGTTGTAAGTATTCAAAGTCCTAGGCACTGGGTATTTTTTCAATCATGAAACATTTCAGGGTAATAAGTCTTGTTTAATTCTTTGTTCGGAAGTGATAGCATTGTGTAACTCGGAAATTTTTGGTTCCCATTTACCTTTAACTTTTTTTTTTTTAACCCTACTGCTAAAAACAAAAAAGCAAAAAACCTTTCAAAGCCTTTTCTTGGAATAATAAGTAGTTTGGATATTTATATTTTCCCATTCTTTTAAAAACCATTTCTTGTCTTCAGCAGTGTTCTCAGCCCTCTTCTGTTGTGTTCATTTACTTGGGCTGCTTGGATTGCGTCCTAATGATGTGTTTGTTCTTTCATTACCCTCATAGGCTCCAGCCAACTCCAATAGCACATTCTTAGGAAGTTGATGTCTTTGTTTAATTCCGCATATTTCTCCTCTTAGAGAGAGAGGGCAAATGAGGACAGCTATCAGTTACGAGATGTGTGGAACACATAGATAATCTAGCACTCTATTGAGCAGATCATTTGTGTGAAGAAGATCCAGTAACTTTCCACTTACATCATCCATTCTCTTAAATCTTGCTTCTTCCCAACCTCCCTGCCTCCTCCAACCCCATCCCACCCCTACTTTCTATCATCCCAGAACAGAAGGTTTACATCAATTAAAAGGGTGGCTTGGGAGACCTTTGATTCTCTATGAGGCTGATTTTTTTTTTTTTTTAATTTACTGTTGTTCTGGAGCATTCCACAGGCTATTTCATCCTAGACACTATGCCTACATTTGGGGCGGGCTGTCACCAACAGAATCTTGGTTTTGTTCTTGGAGTACGAACAGCTTGGTTTGTCCCAAGCAGAGATGAGTTAAATACAAGTGTGCTTTTCTTTACAAGATTGTTTTAAAATAAAGACTTAATACAAAGTCTAAGGTTATTTCTCCAAGGACTTTTCAGCAATGTTTTCCAGACTACAGATATTCCTCATTAGTGGATTGTGAAATAAATTTGGTGATTCTTGACCAGCAGTGTTTTTAATAGATGGGAAGAATGGAGGAGAGAAGACAAAATATCAGAGAATATCTCACATTCTAAGTGTAATCCTTTTTTTTTTTTTTGACAGAACTCCCATTTCAATTACAGAACTGTAAATTGTATTACTGTGAGTTGTGTTTAAAAAGATTGAAAGCCACTGTCCCAAAGCAATCATCTGTCAGCCCACCTTTATTCAGAATCTTCCAAAAACGATTATAATTTAATGATAACTTATTATGATTTTAAGATCTTCAGATAAGACATCAGCCTGCTGTTTTGGCACAAAAAAGACAATCTGCACAAAAAAAGCCCTCTCCTAGATTAACACCTCCAATTTCCATTTTTAATCAGCTTGGAACATCGGCTTCTCTTTAGTCCACTTTCGTGCATACTCCTCAGGGTCTATCGGGCTTCCTAACCACAGATCCTTTTCTTGTCTTCAGTTTACATTTATTTTTTTCCCCAAACATTTCGAGACCCCCTTTAAAGTTTTTTGAAGCTGCTGTGTCCTTTTGGGGAGAAAGGAAACATCAGTGGTTCTGAAAATCAAAGGCTCAAAAGGAACTGAAATCCCATAGTTCAGCAGTGTTCTGGACGCTGCTACCCCTGGGAGTTCACAAAGCCTTCCCGATGGATAGAATGGTTTGAAGGAAATCAGATTGGATCTTCACCCTTCCCATATTTTCCTTCCTAAAATCGAATGGACTGGGAACATATTAGAGTCAAGCCATCCCATTTACAAATGCCCTAACCCAGTTTATAAAAGACTGCCATACGTTCCACTGCATCCTAACATGGCGCACTGCTCCGGGGTTAAAAACCCGGAAGACACCAAATGAATTCAAATGCTGGTATATGGTACAGGTTTTGGAAAGTGAGTGACCCTAATGGCTGAGCAAAAAATCTGTGTGCCTATCAGATAGTTTCCACGGCCTGCTCTCAAAAAAAGTGAAAGAACAAAACTGTGTTGTTGGATTGTAGATCATTCAAAATAATTTTTCAAAATATATCATGGGACTTTTGACAAATAGCTCAAAAGGAGTTCCAAAAAAATTAGAAAAAGCTCTGCGTATGTGAATGGGCCTTGCCGGCTAGAAGGTTTTGCTTTAGGCTGAACAGATAACAAGCCAGCTATTATATTTGGACAGCCCCAAATTTCAGATAAGAAGGACTTTGCTCTAGGGTCTTAATAGCCATGTTTAGAAGGTAAGTTGAGAAAATTTCTAAGAATATAGAACAAAGAGGTAGAGACAGAAAAATATGAGGGTAAAGAGAAATGACAATAAGGGCCCGGTATCTATCTGATGTAAGTTCCAGAAAGACTGAATAGAGAAAATGGAAGGGAATATTTCAAAGAAACAAGAAGTCAATTTTCTATAGCTAAAGAAAAATAAGGATATCTATACCAAATGGGCCTCTTGAGTGCCCAGCTGAATGAATGGGAACAAACCCACAGATGCACCATCATGATATTTCAAAAGATCAAAAATGAAAAAAAAAGAAGATCCTTAGAAGCTTTCAGGTCAAATCCCCACCCCCCCAAAAAAAGGCCCATCAACAACTAAATGCTAGAAAACTAAGCAGTGCTCTCAGTGTTCTGAGGGGACTATATTCAAACTATCAATCCTGTGTAAAGGCAGAATAAAGATGTATAGAGAAATCTTACCTTCTAGTATGCTTTCTAGAAAGTAGTTTGAAGATATGCTTGTGATATTGTGATTTATAATAAATATATATTTGGTCTTTGTCCTTGTTTCTGGCACAGATTTCTAACATCTAAGTGATGAGAGCATAAAGGTGTCTTCTGTTAAGTGAATGAGGTGACTTCTGGAAAGCTCTTAAGGAAGAGGGCTGGTGGTCAAGAGAACCAACCATGTGATGAGAAGGTTGCAGCTTTCAGTCCCAGCCCCCTGACTTTGCAGGGAAGGGTGACTAATGGCCAATGATTTAACAGCTCAAGCCCATGTAGTAAAGCCTCCCTACAAAAACAAAGAGAGAAGTCTGGACAACTTCTAGGCTGATGAGCACATGGAGCTTTAGGGAGACTGGCACACTGGGGGAGGGCACGGAACCCCCCCACACTTCTCCCATACCTTGTTCTGTGCAGTTGTATCCGTTTATGATAATCTAGTAAGTGAAATGTTCCTCCTAGTTCTGGGAGCTCTTCTACCAAATTAATCCAATCCCAGGAGAAGGTTGTTGGAACCTCCGATCTATGGCCTCTTGGTCAGAAGCACAGGTGACAACCTACACTTGGGATTGACTTCTGAAATTGGGGTAGGGGGCAGGCTTGTGGGGCTGAGCCCTTGACCTGTGGGAACTGATGCTATGTCTGCGGAGACAGTGTCAGAATTGAGTTAATGGTAGGACACCCAGCAGGTGTCAGAGAATTGTTTGTTGGTGATATGTGGGAAACTACCCCCCTCCCCCGACACACACACACACACACACACACACACACACACACACACACTGAAAATTGCCTCAGAACATCTTTTACACTCTGGAAACATAAGAGAGCAAAGCCAGAAAGAAGAAAATATGAGATTCAGGAAAATAATAAATCTAATCCAGGAGAGCAGCGAAGGGAAGTTACCTGAGGTGGTAAATTCACAACAGAAAGCGAGCAAACTTCAGATTCTAGAAGAACTCTCGGGGGGGGGGGGGAACACTGAAAGTTTTCCAGTGCCTCTCAACCTTTCTCATATCATGGCACAAATAAAAAAATGGTGATCCATAATATACATCAGGTATACTGAAGTAAACGGAGGAGGCTACATGCCCCTGGAAGCCAACCTCTCTGTGTGCCTTGAGCCTTGGGTCCTCCTGGCTGACCTGGAGGCTGAGGGATCGAGAACCTGGCTAATATGGAATCCATTCATGAAATCAGTTGTTGGGGAGCTCTAAATTACACAATGTGATTAACATTTGGTGTGACTTGATAATATAATAGGATAATTGCTGGTTTACTTTTAAAAAGAGAGAGAATCTGAACTTTGGAGTCGAATAATTGCCTTGTAGTGACATTGACTCATTGAGGAAAAACATGTAATCTGGGCACACTATTTGAGTCTGCAGCAAAAAAATAGTTACATAGTTATAATATTTATTGATTTTCACCTTTTTAGAATCAACCATGGTAAATCAAGGGAAAGGATGTAAAATGTAAATATCCTTAATATTGGCCACATTAAAAGACAGACAAAGCTAATGGAGGTTGAGGGATACAAGAGGCTGAGGATCATGGAGAGAGAACTAATGACTTTATTTTATGAATTTGGGAACCAAGAGATACTGTTCGTAAAGGGAGAGCCTTTCCCCAGACTTCTGCCATCTGCTTCAGCTACTGGGTTCTCAAAGAAAGGAAATATCAAGACTTTCACTCTTTGGATGTCCTTCACTGAGAAAGAAGCAATGTGAAAAGAAGTGCCACCCCAAGGCACCAAAGGGTGAAAATTAAAAGCAACTAAAAACGGCACTGGAAAACTCCCAAGGAAAGAAGACACGAGGAAGATTTCATATTTCTGTTGCCAAATTGCTATTAGGAATTCGATAAATGTTAAATGCTGAGCGGGAGAGAGAATGTGTATGAATGTTAGTCTGTGGTTTATTAAAGAAGAAACAAAAAACAGGTTTAAATTCCTATTTGAGGGGAGCCCGGGGGGCTCAATCAGTTAATCATCCTACTCTTGATCTCAGTTCAGGTCCTGATCTCAGGGTCATGAGTTCAAGCCCCACATTGGGGAAAAAAAAGTCCTATTTGAAACTTCACAGAGGGACTATATAATATGGAGAGTGGTAGGAGAGATGGGTAATGATATATAAAAGCTAAATCCTTTTGGTTCATGGCAGGAAGTCAATAGACAATGCCTAAATTTAATATATCAAGAAACTGTACCATAAGCATATAATTTAGCATATGAAGTAAGCACCAGAATAAGTAAAAATTGAAGAAATTTCCTACTGTGTCCCCAATACCTAGAACAGTGACTGGCTTATTGTACACGCTCAATAAATATCTACTGAACAAATGCATTTCCTCAATAAGGTGCAATCATGGGGGGAGGGGCTGAGGGAATTTGATACTGATGCTTATGTCCCTTCTAAACCTGGAGTAGTTCCATTTCTGCGCCTCTCTCCTTGCAAACAGAATTCGAATTACTAGTCCTCGGGGAATATGGTGCCATCTCTAACTACGGGGTAAATCCCAATCAGTCTTAACGAATCATGGCAATCCTATGCCGCTAGCCAGTGATTGGATTAGAGGTTGACATGTGGTCCAGTTCTGCCCAATGAGATTTGAAGGGTGGATTCTTGGGAGACTGTTCTCCTCTTTCTCTCAAAGTTGACACGTCTGAATTTGATGCCTGGACTGATATAGTTCTCTCAAGACCAAGAAGCAGCTAGTCTGAGAGAAAAAAACCAACCTCCACAGAATGGCAGGGCATGGAAAGAAGCTGAGTCAATGACATCACTGAGCTCTCGGTTAGACAACCGTATCTCAACATGATTTGTATGTGACATATTAAATTTCCTTTTTTGTTCCAAGTAGTTGAGTTAGGGGCTACTGTTATTTATTCTCGAGGCATAACAACAGATAAGGGTCTTTCTGTATCTTCTGATATCAGTAAACATATGCCTGTGTTAATGTTTATGAAAATAAAAAATAAAGCTGGGAATAATTTCATCCTATTACAATAGAAGACTATTTTTAAAGATCTGTGTTTAAATCATCGTGTCCTCTAAATTTCGGTGGCCGGGTTTCCAGCCCATTATCCTCCCCTTTCTTTTCACTGTGATTTTTGTTTTCCAAGACAAATTTGTAACAAAAGTTCTTCTCCTCCAATCTGATAACCTCAGAAATTTCACCACAATAAATTCTAGTTGGAAGGGCAGACCTCTTCCTGGAAACAAAGAGGAAACAGAGAATATGGCTACATTTGCCTATTTCATTTTCTTATCATGATATTTATTCTTTCAACAAAGTGTGAGACAAAGTCAACAGCTGAGAGGGAAGGAAAGAAAATGACTACAAGATACAAAGTGAAAGGAAAGGCATAAAAGAGTCATCTCAAGAACTAAAGGAAATAAATTATAGATGTAAAAGGATTTTGAATGGGATATTTCCTATTATTTCAGAATTTCACTTAGAGCCCAAAAGCTGAGAGAAGTTGAAGTGTCTGCTAGACCCTTATATGAAGGGTTTACAAAAAGTAGCAAAATGGCTTAGTAATCATGTTATACAGCCTATCTAACCCTGGTCAAACAATGCACGAAGGAGGATTGTTTGAAAGGGAATTTAGAGAAAAGGAGTTTGTAATTAATCAATTTAGGTTAATTTTACTGCTCTCCACATAGATAGTAGAAGGTTTGTAGGGCCCAAGGGAGCCATCGGAGGGAGTCTCAAGGAAAAAAAAAGAGAAAGAGAGCCGAAAGCAGATCATGCTTTGAACAGGTGCTTGCTTCTTGCATTCACCTGTTCACGACGAGAGCACAAGAAAAGAGTTCAGTACAGGAATCATCCTGAAATGTGCTGATCCAGCAGACCAAGGCTTGTGCTGTTTATTGCAGGATGAGTGGCCGCTTATAGAGGGGGGTCAGATATGAATACTCGGATAGCATTTTTGCTCCAAGAATTCTCCGCCTTTAAGGCACAGGGAGCTCAAGGCTTAAAGGGGCTCCTGGGTGGCTCAGTTGGGTAAGTGTTTGCCTTCCGCTCAGGTCATGATCTTGGGGTCCTGGGATTTAGCCCTGCATCTGGCTCCTTGCTCAGCGGGGAGCCTGCTTCTTCCTCTGCCCCTCCCCCTTGCTCGTGCTTGCTCTCTCTCTCTCAAATAAATAAATAAAATCTTTACAGGAAAAAAAAGCTGTTTCCTTACCTCTTGTCATGGAGGTGGTGGAGGTGGTAGGCGGTGGTAGAAACTGAGGTGGTGGGTTTCCCTCCGCTGGGGGAGGGGTTCACTACAGACAACAGAAGAGCCGGCAATTTGAATACCTGACCTGACAGAGGTCAACTGACAGACAAGCAACAACTATCATTAGCCTTAGCTGAGTGATAAGGTCTTTCCCTATTTTCAAGTCATTCACCCTCTCCTGATCTTGAGCCTCCAGGAGCCAGAAGAAACCTGACAAGGTTGGGGTGGGAGTAGGGGTAGGGAAGAGAGAAACAGAAGAGCAGGGTGAAGAAACATTGAAAATACACACTACGCTCTTCTCTCCCCACTGAATATCCTCAAATTGTGGGTTTGTCCTGAGCTGGGGAATAGGAGGAACTTTGAACTGAGTGACGAGCTTGAGTTGTAATTTAGACCAGACTACACTTTTCCTTTGACCTGAGAATGTGTCTGTTTATGGCTGAAAGTGGTCAGAGAGCATAGAATATGCCTGAGATGATACCAGTGGGTGAAGAAGAGAGATCCTACTCACTAGATTGGAAAGCAGCAGCTGAAGAAAAGAAAAGATCTTTCTGCTTTGTCCCTGGGAGAAGTCTATTCATTAAACCTGCCGCCCTCTGAAGGCATGGCAACAAGAGTGCCAAACAGGGCCCATTTGGGGTTTCTAGTCATGGATTTCAGGTGATGCCAGTCAGCCATATTGTGATTACCCCCCCGCCCCCGCCTCAATATTCTGCTCCTCCAGGTTAGGCACAGAAGTAAAGAAGTAAGCTGGGTTTGGCCAAGGTTGAGATTTTGCTATTTGAATACATAGGGAGTGAGGAGAAGTGAGCTGAAGATATTTTCAAGGAAGTCACTACAGTGAGGGATTAAGAATGGAATCCATGTGGAGTGGGGAGGAATACAGAGACAACAGGGGGAGAGGTAGAGTAAAGGAGGTGGAGTTACCGGGCAGAGGCATCAACCCAAGGCAAGAACTGCCACAGTTAGGAAACTACTGGAAATAACTGGAAGAATAAGTTGTGGTATCCAAGAATGATTTGGTTAACATGGAAACTTCAGAGCCTATACAATTTGTGATGGTGGCAAGATTTAGGATGAGGCTGGTTGGATGAAAAGTCATGGGAGATGAGGCAGTTAAGTAACTGAGTGGTTAAAAGTGTAATTTTATGGATTAGTTAAAACTGGTTTGAGTTAGTTTTAACTTCAAAGAGTGATCATGTTTTCAGTTTAAGTTTGATCCATGATGAACCAAAAGACTTATCCATTTGTAATTGTATACCACATTGGTTTTATCCACCATGTTAAACATAGTTAATGTAATAGCTAATTTAAAAATACTTACATTAAATTAGGCAGTATATTAGTATGAAGTATTGTTTTTCACTTTGATTAGTAACTCAGAAGATTAGACTAGATTGACAGTGACCTTGACTTTATTTAGAAAATCCATGCAAGTGTTAAGGAATATTCTCACCAGTTAGAGAAGCCTTTTGAAGAACATACAAAATGGTTTCACCAAATGAGTCAATCCGTTGTAAGGATAATAAAAATCACAGGAACCCATAGTGCTTTCTTCTCTTCCAAAATATGAAAATTGTCCTGTGGTTTCAATTTACCCCTGCAAGGTTTGACCATTTTTCTTAGTATGAAAGATCTTCTACTCAGACTATACCTTATAAGCCTTACATCTCATTTGGTCCATTTGATGGTATTGTTTCTCAGCTAGAAGCCTATACCTTTGTGATCACCTTCGCACAGACAAAAAATACCTTCCTTATAACTAAATGAACTTGTTGAATTTGTTCACAGAACTGAAGCACTGTCTACCAGTGAAAACATATTTCCATCAACACTCTGAGAATCATTTATGTCATCAAGTGAAAAGGTGCAAGAGACTGAAAGGGATACGGTTGGATCCTCCCTTCCCTCCTTTCAAGTGAGGTGGACAATAGCACTCTGACCATCCCAATTGTGGGTTTTAAGTCATGAGCACTATGTTTTAAGATCTGAATACCCCTCCCTAATGGTTATAACCACATGGTACTAGAACATCTTCTGCTTTGTTATACCATATCCATGAATACAGCCCATCCAATGATCATAAATTACGAAGACCAAAAAAGAATTTGAAAACATATCAATTTGTTATAAAGCTACTTAACATCTGGATGTTTCATTACTCATATTATTGGTGCTTTAACATAAACCAATATTCATCTCAAGTACAGTTTTAGAATCCTACATCTGAAGCATCTGGGTTATTTTCAAAGTGCAGAATCCAGGATCAGACCACAACCTAAATGATTTAGACTCTCCAAGCGGGAGGGAAGGCCTGGGAATCTGCAATTAAAAAAAATTCCCCCAGCAAGTTTTTACACAGGAGACAGTTTGGGAACTGTCTTTTAATTGAGATAAAGTATCTTTATCCCAATAAATCAGGAAAACCAGGCATTTAAATTACAGATTTTAAAAAGCACATATATTTAAGTGCATATGTGAAGTCAAAATTAGATAAATAAAGGCTCTTCAACAACTGTCCTTTGAAGTATTGAAATGGACTTATTTCTATAGGATTTATCAATGACCTAGCTTTATGGACAAATTCAAATGGAGAATGGAAAAACAGCTGGATAATTCAATCTCCCTCTCTCTCTTTCTCTGTCTCAAATTCAAATCCCTTTATTCTTACCATCTGAAGGTTTGGGTCTGAGTCATCCAAAACAATTTCCTTAATTCTGATTTTCCATTTCCCTATGTAAACTTTGGACCAAAAAAATAAGAACAAAATTATTCCAGACTCTGGTGAGAAGTGAAAGGTTGCATTGTAAATTAGAATTCAAGTACATTTTTTTAAAAAAATAATTTGTTGGAGAGAGAGAGGGAGAGAGAGGGAGAGAGAGAACACATGTGAGCAGGGGGAAGGACAGAGAGAGAGAATCTCAAGCAGACCCCCCCCCCCCAGAGCGTGGGGCCCAACGCAGGGCTTGATCTCATGACCCTGAGATTATGATCTCAGCTGAAATTAAAAGTTGGAGGCCTAACCCACTAAGCCACCCAGGTGCCCCAGAATTCAAATACATGTAAGGTCACTTTCCCCTCCCTGGATTCTTCTGCTCAAATGATCCTCTTTGTCTCCTGCCGCATCAGCCTTCCTTGGCTCTTCTCAACCTCTGTTACCTGATCAAGGGGAGTCATGAGCATTTCAGCTTTTTCTCAATTTTTGACTCTGACTATCACTTATCTTCCTGCCCAAGGTCACTCACCTCATTTTTAATTTGCACAGACCTATTCTACTTGCAGAGATTAGAATTTTTTCCTGGCTCCTTGAAATGTGCTTTCTGTATTCTTAAGTGTTTGTCTTTCAAGACTTTGTAGCCTCATTGGTTCTCCCCCTGAACCTGAGCAAAGTAGATCAGCTACAGAGGGAACATTTGCAGTCAATTTAGAGATTTTAAAGTTTGGTTCTCTGTGCTTTTTAGAGGAGCCATTCAGCTTTTCAATCTTTTCATGTAGATAGTTGCTCCAGGAAGAGATGGCAGACTAATTAGTTTTAGAAATTGGCTCATCAGAAAATGGAAGGACTCAATGGCCATTTATATCATCTAAAACAACTCACTTCCCCCCCAACAATCCTTGTGTGTCTGCGTGTGTGTGTGCGCATGTCTGTGCACGTTTACAAACAGAGAGGAGAGAGAGAATATGACAGTGAGAGAGAGAAAGAACATCTACTTCTTGTCAAGCACTATGATGACTGCCCTGGGATGCACAGAGATAATTACAAAACACTCTGTACTTTCAGAGGTGTTTTCAACATAAATTTGGAAGCAGATATGTCCACAAACACTAAGAGGAAACTAAAAAAAAAGAGGCCCAAGTGGCACTGCTGAATCTAGGTTTTCCCTGCACAGACGCACGGAAGGAGCCAAGGGTTTGGGGGCACACGCACCTGATTTCACATCCCAGCTCAGCTTTTCTGTGACCTCGGAGAAGTGGTTACCATTTGCTGAGCCTCAGTTCCTATGTCTCTAGAGGACAGCAGCACCTCGCTCCTGGGTGGCTCTATGGAATAGAGAGCAAGTAGGTGGGAGGGGCTTCATAAAGAGGAGTTATTATTATGGAAATAGTCAGCAGGTGCAAGTTTGCAAATTGAGCTCTCTGCAACTGTACCTGGAATGCAAAATCGACAACCTGCATCCAGCTGCAAACCTATTTTTATTTCAAGAGGTTGGCTCCAAATGAGAACGTAGTTTTGAGGGCAGGGGTCAACTTTCAATGCCATTGAAGCAGTGTGGGCCATGTTAGAGACTGAGGTTACCAAGCAGGTGAAAACAAAGGGCCGATAAAAACCCCATAGTTTAAAATCAGCTTAGGCTAAACAGATGAGGGGAAGGTCCAGGATAACTTTCCTTGTTAAGAAAGGTTTTGACATCTAGTTACTTCCTCCATACTCAGAAAACACCACACCTTATTTGAAGGCTAGATCTGTATGTTACATAAATGAACGTCCATGACATGCTGATGCCTGCAAAGTTAAAACGCATATCTGAGGTTTTTGTTTTACAAATCCATTGTCTTGGCTTCTGGTAATGGAAATATATTTTGTCTGGAGACCATCTTTCCCCTTTCTCAGGCAAGGTGCCTCGACCAAGAGCCACGTTCGTGACTCAGGTGAAAGCAATCGGATGCTTTCCTGAGATTTCAAATCTCAAATGATATTGACAAGCCTGAAAAGGGACAGAGCTGATGCGTGCCTACGACAGAGTCCTGGGGAGACTCCTTGGGGTCCTGCTACCACAGTGCCCAGAACTACTGACTCCAGTCTTTTCCAAAGATCTTTACCTAGCACTCCCACCTTTGCTTCAATTCTTCCTTAAGGAAGAAATACGCTTTAGTACATTAATGGGCTTTCTTTTGTGTCCCCAACATACAGATCTAATCCCTTAAAATTGTTTCCAATAAATTTTTTTCCTTTTAAGCTAGCCAGAGAAGACTTCTGTGGCTTTCATACAAGAGACCCTAACATACAGTGATAAGGTAATAGGCATTGCATTTAGTTTTATATGTATATTTAAATTCATTCATTTTATAAATTTTTGTACTAAAATTTTCTCGCAATGTGTTTTTCTGTAAGTAAAAAGCACTGGTAATTTAAAAAGAAATCTAGGGAACCAGGAGTGTCCTCCGAGATGGAGATAAATTTCTCTTGAATCCTCTTAGTAAGCTAGGAGCAGTTTTCCCTGGGACAGTCGGGGCGGTATCTATACCAAACTGTCCCAAAGCACCAGAGGGAAGTGGGGAGCAGTCCTGATAAGGGAGAAAGGACTGCAGTGGGGAGGCTCGAGAGTACCAGTTACTCCATACTTTATTTTCATTTATGTATGAAAAGGCCATCAGATCAAGAGACAGGTGACACTGAAAAGAAAGTTGTTATAATTACAGATCCCAAGAGGAGCGTGCATATCATACCATGGGGGGGGGCCCACATGGAAAGAACTGGGGTGGATAGGAGGCAGAGGGGGCGAGATCCGTGGGCAAGAGCCCTTATTGTGGTTTACCTTTAAAAGACACACTTATGGGGGTGCCTGGGTGGCTCAGATTACGTGTCTGCCTTTAGCTCAGGTCATGATTCCAGGGTCCTGGGATGGAGCCTCGCGTTGGGCTCCCCGGTCAGTGGGGAGCCTGCTTCTCCCTTTCCCTCCGCCCTGCCCCCACTCGTTCCCTTTCTCTCTCTCTCCCCTCTCTCTCTCAAATAAATAAATAAATAAATAAATAAATAAATAAATAAATAAAATCTTTTTAAAAATTAAAGAAAAAAATAAATAAAAGACACACTTACGGGTCAATTGCTCACTACCTTAAGGAATTGGTTAGCTCTTGGAGGGGCAGTCCCTCCGGGATCAGCACAGCCTTGGTTGTCAAAGCATCAGAATTCAGAAAATAAAAGATGTGGTTAACATTCCTCAGAGTCTAGATAAGACTCGAACTCCTGCCCCTGCCACAATCCATGGAAGTTCAAAACCCTCCCTGGGAGTTCTGTTTTCAAGAAAGCTAACATTTTATTCTCAGAGTAATCCTGATCTCTGGGCTTCTGCATGTTTGCATGTTGCTTTTGTTCTATACCATATAATTGCAACGTAGAATGCCGTATATTCAATCAAAGAATCGTTGGATGCTGCATCAGATACTAATGAGGTACTATATGCTGGCTAACTGAACATAAAAAAATAAGAATTAAAAATTATTAACCATTAAAAAAAAAGAATGCAATTTTCTCTTCAGTTTTGGGGTAGAGAAGGAGTGGTCACGTAAAATATGCTTTTGGAAAACTAGCAATCTCTACTCAGATGGGCGAAGGTGGGTATCTAAAGGGGTCACATCATCTTGGGTCTATCATCTTACTGGCTCTTCTCTTCTTGTCCCCTTCTCCTTGCCAGATTGTCCCCCACAACTCCAAATGTCTCTTCTCTTGTACAAAGTAATTTCCTCTCCCTATCACGTTTTTGCTCTAGCCAGTGGGTCTTATCCACTTTCTTGTGTAGACCAAAGTTGATTCACGTGGTGTCTTTCCAAAAGAAGATAGTTCTTCTTGCTAAGAGTTCTGGTACCACCTGTTAGGAATAAATCTTCTGTACCTCCCAGACTCACATGTGACACAGAGCAAGATACTAAGCTTTGTGAAGGAAATATATACTGTACGGTGTCCATAGGGACTAAGCAAGAAGAAGGGACCCTGGGATTTTGAGAAGAGCGAAAGGATTTACCAGAAAGTTGCCTTAGCCAGAGGACTTCCATAACTGCATGTCCTTTGTTGATGAATTCCACAAATATTTTTTGGGTGCTTACTATGTGCCAAGAGGCAATCAGCTACATGCTGGGGAATTGAAAGATAAATAGGACATGATTTGAGGAGCAAATGTCCAGGAGGAAAGATAGATACATAAACAGATAGGCAGGAGGCCATGCTATGAGAGAAGACCACAAAAAGTTGGAGTGATTTGTACACACAAGCCCAAGCCTCTCCCAAATATTTGGAGGCTAGGAAGAGTACAGATGAGGAGGCCCATGTATCCTCTCTCTCAATATTTCAAGTATATAAATTGAGCTAACAGACTGCTAAATCAAACATGCTCTACTCTTCTCATGTGACAATTAGAACTTCATAAGATCTGAAAGCCCAGGTCTGAGTTTGGAATTCTCAGACTTCTGAGACCCAGTGGCTCCCAGTCCAAGGCCCTTGGCATTCTTCTCACCTTTTTAGTCCCGATTCCTTTTCATACTTGCTCCCATGCACGTGGACACCCAGGCCATGTGTATAAGTTCCAGCCGCAATCGCCACAAACAGCTGTCCTTATTCACCACTGAGTCCAGGCTATACCCACCAGGGGAGCCATTTTTTTCCTTAGGAGCAAAGCCCAAAGGAATAGACCCATTCAGGCTCTGAAAGTAGGGTCAAGGCCATTTAGACAGAAATTCCAGAGTCCTAAATATCAGGAGAAGGTCTAGAATGGGGGGTGGGAATCTTTGGACTGACCTACCCTATCGGCTCCAGCAACTCTAACCTATAGTACGAGGCACAACCAGATGAGGATTACCAAGAGGCTTTCTGAATGAAGCGTGGTCACTCTCTTGCCTGGGTCAAGATGAAATATCGCTTAGCCATTTCATCATATTTTCTCAAGAGGAATCACCCTAAAATTCATGCAGCATCCCAGTTTTGGATGCACTGGTTTTCTGTGAGAGTAGAGCAAGTGTGCTGATTTGATTCCTAGTTCCCACATGATGGATCCTTGAAGACATATTACTTCTAGACTCGTGAAGCATTACGATTCTATTTTCCAATGGCTATGGTGGCTCATAAGCTACCACCAGGGAAGAGAGAACAGGAAGAAATTCTTCTTTTTGGCTGCAAATCCCAGTTTAGAGTCTAAAGTAGAATAGGGCCATCTTCAAAGACAAAGGACCATGTGTTTCCAAGCATTTCTTTCAACCAGGCGTTTTCCTACCAACTACCTGTTTTCATTTACGACCATCTGCAGGCCAGACTTGTCCTGAATTGGTTTGTCTCAGGGTCACAAGGAAATGACACAGCTCAGATCGAGCCAAAGCAGGGTGATGCCTTCACTGCAGGTGTGCTGCATCGGCCCTCCCGCCATCTTGTCTTCACCTCAATTCCCGGTCATGCTTGGCTTTCTGCATGTTTTTCAATCTTTCTTTTGATTTTTCTCTCTCAGTGTCTGCAGATCTTCCAGTTGCTCACCATCCTTATCAATTTCTGGACACTTGCCATGTTTTGTTCTCTAGTATTTATATCCTCCTGGCTTCTGTTGGCTCCTAGGCCTGATATATTGCTGTCTTGACCCCTAAGTTTCTTGTGGTTTGTGAGGAGCTAAGGCAGCCTCATCACCCTACCCAGTCCCTGGCCTGTAGCTACCCAGGCATTAGCTAGTGGAGTGAAAGCAAACGACAAGTCGACAAGTCGTGTCTTGAAGCAAATCCCCTCCTCCTTTCTTAATTCTCTTGTATTAGAGTGGCAGGAATGAGAGGATTTTCTCTCTCATTTATTTGGCTGCCTCTTTTCCAATAACCTTTTCCTCCACTCAACCCCAAGAAACCCATTTCCACCCCATCATACTGTGGGTATCAGTGTTATGAAGGACCGCTCTGTCTTCAAATCATGAATCTAAACATATGACCCTTTGACCATGACCTCATCGTCCCAACTACTCCCACTTTGGATTCATCAGAACTGCTAGTCTCCTGGCCCCTCTCTGCTAAGCAATCCTCCAGCCTGTTAATTTCTTCACTTCCCTCCTATACAGTTTGTATGCCATAATCCTTTTTTCCAAAACCACTCTCATTGATATCCCAGACTCCTTTGTGCCTTTGCATTTTGTCACATCCAACCTGGGATCAACCCCGCTATCCAGCTTTCACACTTAAGCATCTGACAATTGCTGGAGAAGAAAACCACAAAGCAAATTGTTATCACTATAAATCCATAATCGCTAACCTCAAGCGAGCCCTCAACACTGCCCATGAATCCTACCTATATCTCCTAGCCAACTGGCCTGGCCCTCTCCCTTCACAATTTTTCCCAAAACCAAGATGATGCCTACCCAGCTTGACCCTACAGTGTATAAACAGCCATCTTTGTTCCTTCCTTCGTGGAGACAATGGAAGCTGTAAGAAAGAAAACTCCCTTCAAGTTTTAGTTACCAAGTCTATAAACCTCCCTAATGTTCTCAGGAGAACGACCAACACACCAACACAGCCTGCCCCACATCCCACAAGCTCTCGGCCTTCATGCTTCAGCCACACTGGTCTTCTTTTAGGCCCCCTAATGTCATGTCTGAACTTCCCTGATGACAAGAACCACTCAAGTTAGTTGACAAGCTAAAGTTTCCAAGCATACTAGATAATACCTCAAGGGGAAGAGGCTAGAGAACGATGTACTTAAAAAGAGCTTCAGGTCACTCTTACTATCAGGAAAGACTGAAAAACACAACCTATAGCCTTTTCATGATCCTAGGAATCTCTTTCTCCTTTTCTCCCCCATCCCTCTTCCCACCACACCAGACTTACTCTTCCTTATCTTCCAAATTTCTACTCAAGCAGAACACCAGCAGGAAAGCCTTTCTTCACAACCCTCAGCCCCACCAACACCAAGTTCAGGAGGTGTCCTTTGTCATCTACTCTCATTGGACCACATCCCTCCTTCATGAAACTCATCCCATCACTCATTGTGTGATTATCTGGTAACTGTCTCTCACCTTACTGGACTGTGAGGTCAGGTACCATATCTATTGTCATTGTCATCATTTCTACAATTATCTAGGCAGTACATAGTAATCAATGTGGAATAAACTAAAGAATTAATTGGCTCAAAATTGACAAGAGATATCAATGATTAACAAATCGCAACCTCAACGGAAAGTATTGCAGCCTCTACTTGGATATTTTTAATTCTGGGAAGTCTGTCCCATTGTTGGACAATGTTAGAAAATTCACTTTTCTATTAAATTCAAGCCTGCCTCCGTGTAACTTCCCACACCAATGCTTACAGTTCAGCCTTGTGGGAAGTATGATCTGTTTCTTCTTAATGATATTCCCTTCCAATATTTGAATACTTTTAGCATGTGTCCCCTGTTTTTTCTTCTGCAACATGAATAAATACATTTGCATCAGCAGTTCTTGATTTGAAATAGTTCTCAGACTTAACTATCCCCTGTCCAGTTTGAACACACTCTAATAAACACAGAAACAAGACAGAGACCACAGAGCCAGGAAGCTCTCATGTTTTCAGGATAGTAGCTTTAAGTCATTACTTTGAGATGATGAGGCTGTCTCCCTCCTTCTACTGGCCACAGTTTAAATGACAGAGTCATTACAAATTACCAAACTGCATATCTCCAAGAAGGATGGTATTTATAAGGTGATGAATCCACAGGACACATGGGATTTATTACAAGTACTTTTATTGGAGCAATTTGTTGACAAATGCCCCAAAAGAAGGACAGAGTGATCAGTAATAATAAAACCTTATGAAGATCATTTCCCCAAATGCTGTCTGAGAGAGAAAGTGAGTCAGATTCCTTAACCGAATCTAGGTTTTCTGTACCTTTCCGCAAGTAGTTTTTATATGTCATCTCTGGAGAAATTTCAGATGTTTCAAATCTAAACCTTTATCAAAGCTGTGATTTATAAAAATAGCAAAGGGCTTCTATTTATCTTTATTCGCTAATCCTAGCCAGCTGCTGAGAAGAATTGGAGTTTAAATCCTATTACTCTCCTGTGGCCCCCACCTCCCAGGCCATTATGTCAAGTTGATACAATTACTTCGGGAATGAACGAGGAGGCTGTCACACTGACTGACTGTTTCCAGTGCTCAGGAAAAGGAGATAGTTTGGTCTTCTAGATTAAGAGAATTATGTGTCCCCCCTAATAGCTGGAAACCTTTCCCAGGGTCATTCTTTCAGGCTGCCCTGAAAACCAGAGGCAGAAAGGACCATGTCATTGCTAGGCTTGGGCCCAGGGGACCAAATGTCACTTAAGACAGAGTGTTGAGAGCTACTTAACATGGTATGGTATTTAAGACAGTGACGCTACTAACTTACAGTAAAACATGGCAATAAATGACAGCCTACAATTTGTGCCTAACCAAATTGCTCATTGGGTCAGGATGATGCAGGACAATACTGATCCAGTATTTTTAAACTGAGAAAATCAGGGACAGACCTGGGGCACTTGCTATGGGACTGATTTATAAGAAAGAGGATCCGCAATCAGAATTGACAAAAATTGCAATTCTGTCATACTCTAGAAACTTCACACTGCCTCATACCCAACCTCCCGCCCTACCTCCCTTCGTTCCTTCCCTCCTTGCATTTCTTAATTTCTAAGGAATTTTTAACATTTACGTAATTTAAAAAGTCAAAACTAAATAAAGTTATTCTCAAAGAGATCACACTTCTACCCCAATTCTATTCCTTGATGCCCACTGACCTCCCATAATCATTTTCATTTGTTTCTGGCTTATACTTCTCGTACAACTTCTTACCAAGAAAAAATACATATTTATATTTCACTTATCGACATATCCTGGAAATCAGTCTATTAGCTCCCAGAGATCGTCCTCATTCTCTCTCACAGCTGCGGAGTACCACATCGTGTGAATGTCCCACCATTTCTTCACTTAATCTCTTAAGAACAGACATGTTGTTTCCAATATTTTGTTTATATAAATAATGCCACAGTGATGAATCTATTGCATGTGTTTTTGTTTTTTGTGTTTGTGGAGTGTATCTTCTGGCTAAAATTCCCAAAGGAGGGGTGTTTTATAAAAGGACATGTGTATGAACTTGTGTTAAGCGTTGCCAAATTTTGCACCACGGCTTTGCATCCCTTCACACTCAAGAGAAGAAATGGTTTTGAGCGGCAGAGTGTTTGGGAAGGAATGGGGTGGGGATGGAGACAGGAGGAGGACTCTTCTCTGATGGCCTTTACAAACCTCTTTGCCCTGTCCAGGCTGCCGTGTGGTTAAATCTCTTTCGCCAAGAGCGCTTTCCCCTAAATTTGCTGTTTTACCTTCAGGAAGCCACTGATAGCTGGACCTAAAAGTTGGTGGTCCCAGCTCTGTTGTACACTCCCAGAGTCTTCTCTCTGACTGCAGACTCCTCCCAGGCGAGGCCAACACAGAGACGAGGAAAAGCCCCTAAGAGCCTACAACAGCACCTACGTTTACTGGCCGCTCACCATGTGTCTCACGCTGTGCTGAGCTCCTCTGTGCTCCAGACCCCGCCCTTCTCACCTTCTCCTAGACTTCCTTTCTTGCAGTTCCCTGCTCTATGTTTTATAACATCAATTTCCACACCACCACCCTCTCCCCCACACCCACTGGCCATTTACCATCAGTAGACTAACATTGTATAACACCTTCCAGTTTTAAAAAGGAAAAGAAACCCTCCTTGAGCTCCCATCTGTCTCGTTACTGCCTAGTTTTTGCTCTCTTCTTAGCCCAACTTTTCAGAGGGGTTATTCTCACTTCCTCATTTCCCCTGGCATAACTCCGTCTATTCTAGGGTGTCTTTCTCCTCCAGTTTCAGTCTTCTCTTGTTTCAAGTGACCAACAAACACCATGTTGCCTGTTCTCGTGGGTGTTTCCCTCTCGCTTCCAAGATCCTTTGGCAAGGTCGACACTGCTGATTCCCCTTCTCCTTGAACTGCTCTTCTTTCATAGCTCCTAAAAACATAATGTCTCTACTTCTTCCCTTTTGGACTTCTTCTGATGGTTTTTCCTGTGGGACCTGCACTTGTGACTTCCCAATCATGGAGTTCCCTAGGACTCAGAACTACACCATTTTATTGTCTCTTCTCTCTAGCAAATCTCACCTGTTCTTGTGGCCTTTCCTAATGATGCCCATATTTACTTCTCTCTAGCCAGCCCTCCTCCTTGGGCTCTAAACTCACTATCTGACAGCTCTGCTTTGTTGTTTTACCAACATCTCAGTACAGGGTGTCCAAAAGGGAACTCCCAATACTCGCCCCTAAACCTATGACCCCAACGTAGGGGCCATCCTTAAGTTTACCACTGCCTTCACTTCCCACAGACGGTTCATTAGCGAATTCTGCTTTTTCTGCCCCAAAGATGTTTCACAGTCAGTTGGATCTCCCCACTTTCCTGCCTCGACTCTAGGCCAGGGGTCACGATCTCTTCTTGCCTGAACTACTGCAACATGCGATTGACCGACCTTCCCTCTTGCGCTCCGGCCCCTCAGTCCTTCATCAAATGGCTGGAGAGATGTTCTAGACACAAATCAGGTCAAGTGCAGTAGCTTTTGCTTGGACTCAGAATAACCAAACTCTTAAGGCCTTTGCATGTCTAGCCATTGGCTACTTCTCCAGTGGTCATCTCGTCCTACCGCTACCGCTATTGACTTTCTTTCTGTTCCTCAGATGCACTGAGGCTCTTCTCTGCCTCTCTGCATACTTTCGTTTTGTCCTTAAGATTCAGCATAAGTGTCACTTTTATAAGAAAGCCTCCCCGGAGCTCCTTATAAAGGACATAGCTTCTAAGTTATTATTCTCTCATTTTCATGCCTGTTTCATTCGTAATACTTATTGCTGTTGGCTGAGGCTTTTTGGCCACCTACCCCCCACTTTATACATATTTTCTGATGTATCCCCAGGACCTACCACACTGACTGCTGATGACAGGAACTCAATGACACTTTTTGAATAAGTGAATGAATTAACGGATGAATGTCAATGCCCCAAGAGCAGGGACCATTTCTGCCTTGTCCACTCCAGTGTTCCCATCACCCAACACAAGAGAAAAACTCAGTAAATACGTGTTGGATTAATTCTGCAATACCCATCTTACAGCCAAGGAAACTGAGGCTTAGCAACCTTGAGCAACCTCTTCCTGATTACTCCGGCAGTAAAGACGCAGAACCAGGACTTAAAACTGCACGTCTCACAGCTCAATTCTTGAAACATTAGTGCTCTGGAGATTATTTTATCTAACAGCTCAGTTCTGTAAATGGAGAAGATGAAGTTCAGGAGAGTGAAATGACACATCCAACTTGTCTGGTTTTGACCTACTTTGTAGGACCAGCTCTACGACCGGCTAGCGTGGCAAACCTAACGATGTTACCCTCTCTGCCCTTCACTGTCCATGTCTGTCCAAGCAGTTGGGAGGGACTTAATGACGTTATTGCCACGTCCTTAGATTTCAGGGATCTTTCCAGCCCCAAACTTCTGACCCTTCTATTCTCAGTTTGCTTCTGCTCCTTCCCCACCGTTTCTGTCTCGTTTTAAGGTTAAGGAGAAAATTAAGTTGTATGACACACGCTTTGTTCTCTACTCCAGTAAGACCATGAGAAAAAGAAAGTAAAAAAAAAATCATAAAGTTTTCCCATCTTTACGTACCTTAGGAAGAACAAGAACACTACCTGAGAACCACCTAAAGGAAAGGTGAAATATATCTCTAGCTTCTAGCCATAGGTGAAAAAGTATGTCTGTAATAGACATTCAGAAGAAATATCATTATCAATCCCTGTAATGAGGCAATAAATTGGAAAAGCAAAGGGTAAAATGATGTCCATGGCAATAACTGAATATAAAATTCCTTGGTGTGTATGCAAGAAAATGAATAACCCAACATTTCTGTGGTTTTCACTTTATTTTCACTGCTGGTGAGGAGTGACTTATACTGCAAGAGGACAAACCATTCTTATTTACACTCAAAATGTCAAACCCATTTGCACTCAAAATGCCATCACCTTGCATAACTCTACCAATTTAACCTGCACAGAAAATAAGAGCTAAAAGCAGACTACGAGGAGACCTGGAATATTAAATCCGCTCTCTTCTCTTGCAGCCTTGATCAAACACTCTGATCTGCTGCAACCATTCCAAGATGGAAGTGTTTTGAATTCTAAAATAGCTTAGCACCAAATGTGTCATAATTATCTGAACCTATATTTAGAATGATGAAATTTGCCATGAAATCTGAAATATGCTTCAAATGTCAGTCTTATTTTTAATTAATATGCCAATCTACCTTTGCAATAATCAAGTTTTACAGTCTCCCAGTGCTAGAGAACTTGGACACTGTGTGTGTGTGTGTGTGTGTGTGTGTGGTTTTTTTAATCTCACAATTATGATAATGTAGTTCTCCAACAAATCCTTCCTTCTCTACAGATTGTCAGAGGAAATCGGATTTCATCCCCATGGTATATTTCACCTATAAAACCAAATGATATGAAACGAAGTGTCCTGTCATCATGGTCACCAGTTAACAAAATCACTAACTCCATCACATTGACCATCCTGATAATCTGATATTTGTTGAGAGGGCAATATGTCATAGTGCTTGGTCAACCCATTTCTTTTTACTTACATTCGAGGGTAATGGATCAGGAAACCCTGGATTTAAAAGAAATATGTCTTTTATTTTTTAAAGTGGATATGGCTTTTGAAAACATGATCAAATATAAAATGTGACAATTCATTTCACACTCCTTTTTAGGTCTCTTTAGTGTTTTTCATTGAATTTTTGAATACTTCATATTTGATAGATACTTTAACGTAGAGCCCTAAACTGTAACAATTCTGTTACCTTCTCAAATTGCATTGTATAAATAGAAAGCTTATCTGCTAATACTGATTTTCTTACCTTTACAGACTCATCTGGTGAGAGAGGCAACAGTTCTCCAGAAGTGTCATACACATCTTGAGATTTGTCTGTCACCGCAAACAGTAAGATATCAGTTTTAGAACAAGTAAGGTTGCCTGAAAAACAGAAAAAATACACAGTGGAGAGTGTCTAGAAACTTTATCACCAGATGAAGTAATTTTATGTTTGTTGTATCCAAAAAAATTTAGACTATTATATATATACACATATAAATGATTAATTTTTATTTATACATATATTTCAGTTTACTAGTTTATTGTACTTTAAAAGATATTCTTCAAAAATTTGGAAATTCAAAAACATGTACTTCTCCAGCAATGGTTTGAAACTCATATCATAGATTAATGTCTTACTTTACTTTTAACAAAGAACTATGTCACTAGGAATAGAGATTACGAACAAACCCCAAAAGCCTTTAGTGCATATGAGAAGCTGAGTATGCTGTTGTGTCAATGATACTCACTTGGTTCTTGCTCAACTGGCCTGAAATGGAACATGCAAACTTTGGATTCAGTTGTCTTGAGGCATCACGGTGTTGCCAAGAACAGAAACTCCAATCATTCAGTAACAATTCTCAAAATTGTAAGGCAGGGATGCTTTGTTCTGTTCTTAGGTCATGATGTAGGCTTCATATCTCTCTGATGTGGATGAACACCTGTTCACCCTTTATTACCTTTAAGAAGACAACACAATCTTTATTAGAAGAGTACAGTAGTATTTAAAAGCACCCCATTGGGGAGTTTATGCTCATAAATTTATTTACCAATCAATATCTAATTTATGTGTAGCAGATAAGACATGAGGTGGGAAAAATCTTGCCATCATGGAGCTTGCAGTCTGACAGGGAAGACAATACTAGGCAAGCAACTGCAAAAATACATTTAAGATTAAAACTGTGATAAATGTTATGCAAGAAAGGGAAAGGATGAAATTTATTGCAGAGGGAATCTAACCTAGTTTAATGGATTAGGAAGACTTGCCCAGAGGATATGTTCTTTAGCTGGGACCCAAGAATAACTAGGACGGCGGTGAAGAGTAGCAGGGTGAGCAGTCCAGCAGAGGAAAACTAGGTCACTCTTCTTGCCACCACAGAACCTGTTTTACTGTGTATGTATTCGTTTCTCAATGGAAAACGTTGGTTCCATATAATTATACTTTAATCATTAAAACCTTGCTTTTAGATTCCACATCTTCCCTGAAGTTCACCACGCCCCTCCCCCCGCACCTCTATAATTCTACTTTCCACCAGTGCTATACAAATATGGGCATGACTAGGGTATTCCTTTAACCTGTGCAGCTTCTAAGACTTGTGCTTCATGAACCCTCTTTGCCTAGGTTTTCAGTCGCTGCCTCTCAAATCTCCCCGGTAAGGTCTTAATGTGCAATGAATGTTAGCATGGCAGTTGTCATCGCCTCAGCTCTTGCTCCATCGTTCTTAGATACAGGGGTGGACCCTACAACCCAGGCTCGGCCAAGTAAGCAAAGCACTTTCCTGATCCATTGTGATAAGCTTATGAGAACCAACAAAAAAATGAACATTTCCAATATAGTAGAAAAAAGAAAGAGATGGAGAGAAATAATTTCTCATTATGTTGTTTTGATCCTCAATACAGACTTTCTTTAACTGATATATATGACATATAACATTGTGAAAATTTAAGGTGTACGTGTTTATGTACATTTATATAAAATAAATACATTTATCTATTGCAATATGATTGCCACTGTAGCAACTATTAGCACCTCTATCACATCACATCCTTATCATTTCTTTCTAGTGGTTAGATAATTAAGTTTTAGTCTCTTAGCAAGTTTGGTGGTTATAATGCAATATTTTTGTTTACATTCACTACACTGTGCATTTGATCTGTAGAATTTATTTACTATTCGCTTCCTGAATGTACCTTTAAACAACATCTTTCCTATCCCCTCCTCCTATCTGCTGGTAGTCACCATTGTATTCCCTGTTTTTACAAGTTCAGCTCTTTTAGGCTCCACATATAAGGGATATCATATGGTATTTTCCTTCTGTCTGACTTATCTCACTTTGCATAATATCCTCAAGGTCCATCCATGTTGCTGCAAATGGCAGGATGTCCTTCTTTGACATAGACTTTTTCTTTTTTTTTTTAAGATTTATTTATCTGTTTGAGAGACAGAGAGAACATGAGTAAGAGGGGCAAAGGGAGAGGGAAAGAGAATCTCCGGCAGACTCCGCACTGAGTGTGGAGCCCAATATAGGGCTCAATGCCATAACCCCAAGATCACGACCTGAACCAAAACCGAGAGTCAGACACTCAACTGACTGCATCACCCAGGTGTCCCTGATACAGACTTTCTCGAAGCTGGACATATCCCTGGGATTTTTTTATCAGAGGAGATAATGAGTTTCCCCACCTTATATTATTTCCTTAGTGAGTTTTTTTTTTTTCATTTGCAAATCAGAGTCTTCATATATAACACATATATAATTTAGTATATTTTATATATACATAAGTTGTGTCAGTCTTATGATTTGTGTCTTGAGCACTAGCTATGTGAAAACCTCTACCCAAAGTCCTAAAGCACTCAACAAGAGGCACAATTATTATACTCCAGCAACAGTGGAATGCCAATTCACTCCCAGCCAAAGGCCATCAAGAACATACTAGGGATGACTGGGCTGAGGGGTTTATTAGGAAGGGGGAGTACACACCATGAGGAACTGTGGGTGTCTCAGTAAGAGACTGTTAGAAAGGACTCATTGGTAACTTGAAGGAGAGACCAAGGAAGCAGGAGCTCTCTTAGGATTGAAGTGTGTCTGAAAATGGCAACAATTCTACAGTTGGCTCTCTTAATAAAATATCTCTTATCTCTAGGGACGGCAGGCTAGAATGACAATCAGGCTATAATTGGTATAAAAGAGGCAGCTCCTCATATTGGCCAAGAGAGGGGATGTTTGGTATTTTGTGGGTTACACGGTGATTTTATTTTTCTCCATGTCTGACAAAATTACAAAGTCCCAAACGTTCTCATTTGATCATAGGCTGAAAGGGATCTTGCCTGATGCCGGCATTGAGTGAAATGGTTCATGTCCAATGGGAGAACAACACAGTGAAGTTGTGAGTACCAGGCCAGCTTCTCACAATACTGAGGCCTGACTGTGAGCCTCAAACTGGTTCCTGGATGTTCGGGGCTGCTGTTTTATTGTGGTTTTTTCTTTCTTTCTTGAAGGTTAAGAGATGCGGAATCACAGTGAGAAGCTCTAGATCCCTTTTAGGTTGAACCTGGCACTTCCGTTCCTAGCACAGGCAGAGTAGGAAGATGGCCTCCTGATTCTGTTCGGGAAGGGCTAAGAAGACCTTGGTAAAAACCCCTCAATTTTTCTCTGGCTCAATAATGATGCCAGATTCCTGTTAACAGAGATCAAAGTCTCTTACTTCCTAATGAAAGAAATGCCATAAAATACAAATTCCCTGAGGAAAGGCAACACATTATTTACCTCTTCACCTCTCCCAATAAGGACATGGTGACCCACAAAACAGCACATTGTGATCATGGTTTCAGAAGGAAGCACGAAGGAATGTAATTCCTCTACTAAGCACAGCACTGTTAGAGGAATCCTAAATTCTCTTTTGATGATTCCCGGTTCTCTTCCATTCACCACCGAGAAAACCACCAAAAGACAGAGGAAGGGATCTTCTGGGTCCAAATTAGCTCACCTAGGAACCCGGAGGCTGAGCTCCCACCTCAAGGAAGGGTAGCTTCACGATCTATACTACCGAGCTGGCAGGGAATGCAACAGGCTTGCCGAACCCTTTCTCCCACAAAATTTAGGGACCTCTCCCTCACTTCTGTGCATACGATGAACCAATCTTTTTAATTTCCACTAGGCACCTTGACTTCTTTCCTTCCTGCTATAGAATACATCACCATAGGGGCGCCTGGGTGGCACAGCGGTTAAGCATCTGCCTTCAGCTCAGGGCGTGATCCTGGCTTTATGGGATCGAGCCCCACATCAGGCTCTTCCGCTATGAGCCTGCTTCTTCCTCTCCCACTCTCCCTGCTTGTGTTCCCTCTCCCGCTGGCTGTCTCTATCCCTGTCGAATAAATAAATAAAATCTTTAAAAAAAAAAAAGAATACATCACCATGCCCTCGTAATTTCCCTCCTGAATCGTCCTTTGCCCTCGATAACGACATCAGGCCAGAACAGGCAGGAAGATATTGAAGGAATTTGATTTCTACCAGAAGGTTCTAACTATCCCTCTCCTGCCACCTGTAATTATTCTAAAACAGGTGTCAATTTCATTTAGCCACTTTCTTCCCACCTGCCCGATGAAGACAAGACTGGGGTTGCAAGATGGACGTGCGATTCATTTTTTCTTTTATTGCCAAAAAGATCTGTTCATACTGAGTGACCCATTTCACCCTCTTTAATCTTTCTTTCCAATTAGTCCCTCCAAAGTGGAATAAAAATGATGCATTCAGGGGCGCCTGGGTGGCACAGCGGTTGGGCGTCTGCCTTCGGCTCAGGGCGTGATCCCGGCATTATGGGATCGAGCCCCACATCAGGCTCCTCTGCTGTGAGCCTGCTTCTTCCTCTCCCACTCCCCCTGCTTGTGTTCCCTCTCTCACTGGCTGTCTCTATCTCTGTCGAATAAATAAATAAAATCTTTAAAAAAAAAAAAAGATGCATTCATTCATTTAGTCATTCAATAACAGAGAGAGAGCTTACCACCAGTGAATGAAGCCGGTATCAGAGAGCTTCCTGATAAATAACAGGAACAGAAAAGAGCTCTCTGGAGGGGCTGCTAGCAGGATCTCACGGAGGGAGCCAAGGGGCAAAGAAAGGAGAGTGTTGTCTTTCATCACTTCCTCAGTGAAGTTGGGTCCTACTGCGATGCTCAGTCTCAGACTTTCTATCGTTCCACTGTGAGCCAATGAATGCAAAGCTTCTACGGAAAAGATTTAACATGCAACCCTCAGGATAGGAAGACCCCGGCCCCTGCCACTTCGGCAGTGACTTGGGAGAATTTCAACATTCTCATTTGAGAGCCCAGGACAGTTACTGTGCTACTGTGGAAATAAAAACTAAACACGAAAAAATGTAGCTCTGAGATAGTGTGGTCCAAGAAATTGCTGAGGTTTGGAATGAAATATGTTTGTTGTAGGATAAGAATAGGTATGTTAATCTCATGCAATTTTATCCTTTGGGTTTCTCTGGCATTTTTAAGTGAAGTGATCTTATTTTCAATAACCTTAATAAAATTTGAGTTGAAGTGTAAAAAAATCCATATTTCAGCCCAGGTCAATGTTCTGCTCTGTCTATTTTAATTTTTAAGGCAATGTGGAAAAAAAAAAAGTGCAAAAAATAAAACAAAGAAAGCCTCTGCTAATGGTGAGGCTGGATGGGCAGTGTGGTATGTATTTAGAAACACATTCACTTCTAACCTGAGTGAGATTTTTGCAGCTTACTCCGAGGTGGGAAAAATGTCATTGTAAAAACTGCTTATGTTGTCCTCAAAATTATGATCTATTTAGAAGGAAGAAAATGAAAGTTGTACTATAAACTTTTGTGGGCTCGACTGGTATGTTATCTGTGTGCTTCTTTCAGTTTTATATTCTTTATTTTTAGAGAAAATTATAGCACTTGCAGTATGTGCGAGGGAGAAACCACAGAGAGCTAAGGTAGGTAATGCCCAGCTATGTAAATCCGTTTCAGTCTGCCTTTGCGTGTATCCGCCCCGGTTCAGTCCGCCCGTGTTTCTATTATTCACCTACTGTTGGAGAAAACTCCCACTGGTATCGTACACAATGTCCATAGGTATTATAAATATCCTTTCATTTTTCTCCGCTGAGGGATAAAGCACGGGGTCAATTCAAAGTCAATCTTAAATTTTTAAGGCAGGCGAGTATATCATTTGCATACAGATCAGCAGGCTGTGCTTTAGTTAGGGGAAGATTTACAGATACTTTAAAATCAGGCCTAATCTATAGAACAAACAAGCACAGAGCTAAAGCTAAGCCAGAGAGGGAGGGAGAGGGAGAGAGAAATGGAGAGAGAGAAATGGAGAGAAATGGAGAGAGAGAACACATCGGATTGTAATAGCTTTGAATGTTTGTCACACAAGAAATTTCTTTCTGTAAATTGCTTTCAGTTAAGATTCCAGAAGGCCCAGCGTGAACTAAACTGGGGACCCTGATCTGGGAGGGCTCGTGAGTGGCTAAGTTACTACCATAAAGTGTAGGTTTCAGGCACCCCTTGGTTTGGGGTTTCGTTGTTATTTAAATAAAACCTCTTTTTTTTTTTTTTTAAATTATCTCTGGCTTAATCAATGCATGCCTGCAATTTGCTTTGGTCAAACAGAACTTATCAGTAAAGGTCATCCTCTGAAAGCCGTTCCTGTTCCTCTGCCCACCCCGAGGGAAAAACGCAGTATCCTAGGAACAGCCAGGGCGATGGCCAGGCACGTGTCCTGCTCCCAGGACTTCATCAGGAAGATGGGTCTCTCAGATCTGCTCAAGGGGCTGCCTGTGTGGCCCCAAGTCAGAAGTTTAGGCACAGGAAGAAATAAAAGGGCAAAGGAGAGACAGCGACAAGACAAACCGTGCTTAGCAGATACGTGGGTATTTGGCCAGACCCTGGAGACTGGAGAAGTATTGCTCTCCTTGAACTTCTCTGCCTGCTTTCTCACCTCCCATCCCCCACATCACCACCTTCTCTGGACAAATACTAGTCCTGACTGAAACGCATTGTGCAGAAAGGATCAGCTCTTCACACTTTCTAAGGTGGCAGTGAGGAATCACAGCCTAAAGGGTAAATTCCCAAATGCAAATTATTAATCTTTTAACCACTACCAAGAAATACCCCTAAAATTATAACTACAAAGTTAATTACGAGAACTGATGGTATTATTTAAAATGACCTCAAAAATCACATAAATTACAAAATCATTTTAAAAATTACAAAAAGAAAGAAAGAAAGAAAGAAAGAAAGAAAGAAAGAAAGAAAGAAAGAAAGAAAGAAAAAAAGAAAAAAGGGAAAGAGCCCTGACAGTTTGGTTTTAGATGATGAGGAAGGGGTGAAGGGTCTTTCCCAACATCCTCCAAACATGATCAGCGTTTCCCGCACGTGCTGGGGAGCGCTGTTTTGCTTGAGCTGTTAGCTGATCACCCAGACGCACAAAAGACGGTTGAAACTCTAGGCGAAAGAGAGTGCAGGATTTCCATTGGCTGTCAATGTGCTTACGTGGACTTTGGATCTCTAAATTACGGATAGTATGTACATTTTTCAAACCTATTTATCCACAGGAGCTTTTTTGTGGCATATATCTCTGTACAACCCTTTTTTCTGTGGCCACATCAACTCAACAATGAACTAATCAGACACAAGTATTCATTCAAGATGGCTCCCTCATTCAAGATGGCTCCTTTAATTCTTCAAGACCCTTCCTTGAACACCTTATCGCTTGCCCTTCCATTCCTACCCCTTTTCCATCTTCCTCCTATTCCCACTCCTGGCTCATTTCAGCTGGTCATTCTAGCTCTGCCTTTCGGATTTCATTCAGGCATGATCTCTTCCAGAAGTGTCCTTGACTTCTCCCAGCTTCCACCCTGTATTAGTTTCCTAGGCGACTATAGCAAATTACCAACAACTGAGCATATTACTGCATCAGAAATTTATTCTCTCAGAGCTCTGGAGACCAGAGGTCTGAAATCAAGGTGCTGGGAGGGCCACGCTCCCTCAGAGTCTCCAGAGGACAGTCCTTCCTTGCCTCTTCCAGCTTCTGCTGGCTGTAGCCATTCCTTGGCTTTGGAAATAAAACTCGAATCTCTGCCTCCATCTTCGCCTTTTCCCCGTGTGCCTATGTCTTCTCCTCCTCTATCCATTCTAGGAACACTGTCATTGGATTAAGACCCACCCTAATCCAGGATGATCTCATCCCAGACCCTCAACTAAATTACACCTGGGAAGACCTTTTTTCCAAATAAGGTCACACTGACAGGTTTTGGGTGGACATATGTTTGGGGGCCCTTGATTCAACCCACTACACAACCCAGGCTCCTTCACTTACCTCCCCCATGCTTTCTTGGTACCTCTGGCATATGTTTATCATGGTGTTTACTATACTCTGTTGCAATGACTTGCCCCCTCCCCCATCACACCTCTCTATCCTGTGACATCCTGGTACAGCATCAGTGCCTTGTCTTTGACTCTCTATCACCTGTGGAAATGGAGTTTCTATAAATACCCGAAAGAGCAAGTGAACAACCCTTCGTGCAAGCAGCCTTCTCTCCCTTAAGGCTGTTGCTATGTATCCTACTTCCTTTCCCTGCATAGTTGTTACATGATACTCAATGATCTCTAAATCATAATTGTTCTCCCATAGTTACCTTCTTTATTATTTATTTATTTATTTATTTATTTTTTATTTTTTTAGTAGAGTTGGCAAACAACGTCACATTAGCTTCAGGCATACGACATAGGGAGTCAACTTCTCCATACGCTATGCTATGCTCACCACAAGCATAGCTACCGTCCATCTCCATAATTAGTTTCCTTTTTAAAAATTTGCAAGGAATTGAGTTATAATTTTGCCATTTGGTGGGAAATGTTTGCCCTGTCATAAAAAGGCGGGCATTGATCACTGACATTGCTTTGGTAACCGGCATCATTAGTACTTTTTTTAAAAGATGTTATTCATTTATTTGTCAGAGCGAGAGAGCACAAGCAGGGGGAGCAGCAGGCAGAGGGAGAGGCAGACTCGCCACTGAGCAGGGAGACCAATGTGGGACTCGATCCCAGGACCCTGGGATCATGATCTGAGCCGAAGGCAGATGCTTAACCGACTGAGCCACCCAGACGTCCCTGGCATCATTATTTTTATTAATGTATCAAAAGGGCAGAGAAATGCCTTGAAATGTGCATTGTTGTCCAAAGAACAACTACTGCACTGTCCACCTACCATGATTATTATCCACCTATGGTTTGGAAACCACAGCATGCTGGCAGGATTGGTGGCTGTCTTATTTTGGGGTGACCAAGGTTTTTGCTTATGTGTCTTTGCCTGGGTTCTAGACTTGACATGGCAGCCCCTGGTAGGTTATTTTCTATTGGGAAATACAGACTTTTACAAAAACTGTTCTTTGCCCTTCAGAAACTGATCATCGATTTGGAATGAACGGAAATATAAACAAATCACTTCAGTGCCTTGAAGTAACTAAGAGGTGTCCTGTGTGCGGTGTGGCCTTTTTCCCATGGAATCCACATAACGCAAATGTCCTAAAGGTGTCCAGAGCTGAGACTTCGAGACTCTGGTGCAAGTCAAACACCTTCGCGTGACTTACCACGAGGGTCTTTTTCTTATCTCTTCAGCCTCATTGCCCTCCTCCCAGAACATGTGTCAGCCATACTGCATTACCTGTTGCTTCCCAATATGCTCCATTCTCTTTCTCCTCAGGGTTTCTGAACATGCTGTGAGCTCTTCCGGGGCCATCATCCACTGCTTCCTCCCTGCTCCCTTGCCCCCCTCTTCTGTCCACACAACTGGGGTGTCACCTAGCTTATTCACCCTTTGGACATCAACCTAGGTGTCATGTCCTCTACAAAGCCTTCTCTGCACTCCCCAAGTCGGCAGTGAACGCCCTTCCTGAACATGCTCTTAGAGCTCTGACATGTGGTACTGATTATCGGTCTCTTCCGTTGGACTGTGAGCAACCTGAGTGTTGCCACACCTTGCTCACATTCTTGTCCCCAGAGCTAATAAATGCCCCTGGTACATAGAAGACATTCAGTACAGACTTGTGGAAGGAAGGAAGGAAGGAAGGAAGGAAGGAAGGAAGGAAGGAAGGAAGGAAGGAAGGAAGGAAAAGGAAAGGAAGGGAAGGGAAAGGAAAGGAAAGGAAAGGAAAGGAAAGGAAAGGAAAGGAAAGGAAAGGAAGAAAGGAGAAAGAGAAGAAGAGAGGAAGGGAGGGAAGGAGGGAAGAAAGAAAAAAAGAAAGAAAAGAGGAAGGAAGTATCTTCCAGAATTAGCTGAGTGTTTGCCTATTCTGCTTGGAAAGTGGCCAGCCCAGCCCTCAACGTCCTCTCCTCCTCCCTGCAAGTTTGAGCTCCCAGCAGGGTGGTAGCTCTGTGTTAGAGAAGCCCCCAGCAACACCCCCCGGAATGCAGGCACTCATCTGCTTCTGTACGCTTCTAGCCATGAGAAAAAGATGATCTATTTTCTGACTTTGATGCTTGTTGCATTTTAATGAAAATAAAAATACCACTTCCTTTTCTCACACTAACGATGAGAGGAGGCTTCCGGATAGGCAGAGATGCCAAACTTTCTTTCCTGATTTCTTTGCCTCCCATACCTCATTTAGATTCCATTGCTTATTGCATCAGAATAAATCATCAGAGTCTGCCCAAATGTAAGCAGCTGCTAGCTTTCCTGGTTTTTCCTAATGGCTGGATAGGCTTTCTGCAAAGGTGCTGTCATATGGAAAAGTCTACTTCGAGATGCGTTCTAAAGGCCTGCAGAATGTGGTTATGCCACCTAACTGGTATTCTTTCATTTGTTTATGCAACAAAAACTTTCAGAATGAGTGAATGAATGGATGAATGATGTCTTCCAGAACTGAGTGCCATCTATTTCTCTGCCCCTCCAGTAATTAGCAATCTGGCCTGTAGCCTGTTCTGGAAAAGGTAGAACAAGATATCTATTAATCTTCATGATCCATCATTTTTAAGAACTAAAACTTAATCACTCTGTTCTCTGACCCTTTGAGGACCAGGCTTTATCTGTAGTCAGTATCATTTTGTTTCAAAATCAAACAGGTTTTTAATTCTCTGGACCATAAATCAAATTATCACAGAGTTTGTTTATTTGTTTGTTTTAATTCTGGGTTTATTTTTTAAAGACTACTCTTAGAGCTCATCCTTGCCAGCATTTTGTGTTGTCGGGGTCTCAGATTTTGGCCGTTCTGGTGAAGTGGTATCTCCTTGTTGTTTTAATTTACATTTTCCTAATGACATGTGATGCCATCCTGCATCATATGATGACATATGATACACATATTTTTCAAGGAAGATAAGTCTTCCTGCCTCCAGACCCTACTTAGAAAGTCCAAAAGGAAGGTTACCTCTTCAGTTCGTAGCTGCCTGCTCAGAGGGTAAAGGTAGGAAAATGGTGAAAACAGGGATTTTAGATATGTTTTCCAGGTTCAGATCCTGACTGATAACTCCCAGGAGCAAGATACCCTTTGACAACAGCAATACTCTTCTGTTGGATGATTCTTTTACATTAAGAGAAAAAAATTGTTTTAAAATATAAACTTGAAAAAGAAATGTTTGGGAATGAGAGAGAATGGCTACAAAACAAGGTAATTGGCTCCTTTACTGCTATCTCTGGATAGCTGCCCAGAGAGGAGCACATTCCATGGGGCCAGAGCTTCACATCAATTTATAGTCCTGGTGGTCTGGAAGGTACAATAGATTTCCTACTTGCTACCAGATCTGTGAAAGCCAGACGGTCCTAATTTAAAGCCAGACTTCACTAAAAATCATTCCAATAGACTAACTCCTGTGATCCCAAGTGAAATGAATTTAGAAGTCATAGATAAAATGTTTTGTGAAGGCCTATGATAATTAAACATCTAATGAAAATGCGATATGACCTACTGTTTTCTGTAGTAAGTGGAAGAAAGTTGCGTTGCTGTAGGTCTTCTGATAAATAGTACTTTGGGTACCGCTCTTAGTGGTAGAGATCTTTATGAGATATATTGAAATGTATAACTACAGTAAATATATTTCTGCATCGGCAAAGATGTGTTTTTAGGCTTTTAACATGCATTTAACCTGGGGTCGGTAAGTTTACACCATTTAGCTTACTTTATGTTTTCACTAAATTCTTACCAACTGGCCCCTTTTAATGGGCGCCTTGCTTTCTCCAAAGACGAGTGATCTAATCATCCCACTAGGTTTCCCTCTAGGTGAAGAGAAAATTGCTTCAACTGCATATTACCGAATATCCCTAGCCTTGTCCCAGTGCCCTTAGTACAATGATGTCCGTCTTCACACTATTAGACGGAATTCCTCTGAGCACGTGAGAGACATGGTACAATGGAGAGGTGACCTCCCTAGCCAGGGTTCTTTAGAACACAATAGTAGATATTTTCACAAGCTAGTAAAAAAATTTTATCCTTATCAAGAATTGACTAAGGGGAAACAGGCCACAAATGAGATAATCCACAATACTCACCACATTACTCTGAACAGAGGGCGAAAGGAATTCCAGCTTCTGTCATGGGTAAAATGAGTATAGTCTTTTCAAAACAGAATGCTAAACTCCCCACACTAGAACCAGGTTTTCCCCTGGGAACTGATAATCTTTAACTCAGAAAAGAAAGCTGATCACAACCCCTCAGCCACAGCTCACCAGGAGCCAGACCAAAATCAACTTTACTCCACTCCCACTCTCTATTAGACATATAGCCACTTAAGACGAAAAGTTCTTCTCACGTTGGCTGTGCTGGAAGCATCGCAGCCTCGTGGGTTTAATTAGTCCATCATAAGCTGGCAGTAAACAACTGTCAGAAGTTACTTGCAAAGAGGTTTAATACATCTCTTGTTGAGAGGCTACATGGGTGTAGAGATCAGAATCCCACTCTAAGACCCATTATCGAGGGTCTTCTATATGCCAGGCACTTAAAAGTTGCTTCAAACAAAGGTCTTCTTTCTGCCCTCAGTAAGTTGAAGGACCAATGGAAAATAGATGCAAACAAAAATTACAGAAGACAGCAAATGACATCATAGAACAGATTCCAATGTCTACAGGTGCCCAGAGGAAAGATTAATGTTGTCTTCTTCAGGAAGGAAGGCGTTCACCACCCGACTAGAACTCTCCAAACTACATATATCCATAACAACAAGGACACCCAAAGCCTTGCTATTCAAAGCATGGTGCCCAGGCTGGCAACACTGGCATCACCTAAGAACATGCTAGAAATCCTCCACACGTCAGACCCCTCTTACTGACTCAGTTTGCATTTTAATGAGGTCCATGGGCATTTCCTATGCCCATTAATTTTGAGAAGCACTAGTCTAGAACAGTGTTCCTCAACCATTAGCATGCTTCAGAATCACCCACAAGGCTTGTTAAAGACAGATTCCCTTTTGCCAACCCCAGCATTTCTGATGCTGTAATTCTGCGTAGGACTCTAGAATTGGCATGTCTCGCAAGTTCCCAGGGGATGCTGATGCTGTGATCTAGCGATCATCTTGAAAATCACAGAGGAAGATCGTGCTTAATACTGAAACCAGAGAAAGGAGAGAGCACGAGCTATCTCCCAGGCGATTTAAGAAAACTGCCCCATGACTCTGATATCTTGCATACTCAGGAGCAAACCTGGTCATCAGTGGCTCATCAGTGAATGACACTTCCATCCCGTGCGCCCTGGCCAGATTACAAGATGTGCAAAGATAAAGGACAATACCTCTTTGCTTGCCATTTTATCCCCAGTCCCTAGAGCAGAGTAGGTGCCCAAGGATATGATGCTTTCTTTTTTCAAGAGTCAAGCATGGGAGATCCTGTTCTCTGACAGACTGTCCATCCTTACCTACACCACTGGTTGGAAAAGCAGACACCGAGTGTCCTGGAATAGGCCACAGGTTCCGGCACCATTTTCCAGAAAAGCCCTGCAATGAGAGGACATTGAACACTTATTCAGCTACTAATAAAATAACCCTGGGTTTCTCGTTTGGTTGTTGCTTATGGGGAGCATATACCTTCTAACACACACCAAAGAGGCCAGGCCGGGAGTTAACCATGGAAAGTCATCTCAAATGCTTAACAGTATGGGCAACAGCCTGGATCAAACCAAGTAGTTTAAATTCATAATTGTTCAGGCTAAACAAATTGCCAAAAATTAGAGTCCACCATGTAGAGCGGCCCCTCCAAAATGCTATTACCTGGAAATCTCCCATAGATGTTCAATTTATGTTGAATTTTCAGGTCAACTACATTGTCTCATGGCAGATTACAATGGGCTGTATACAGGAGAGAAGCTAAGAGAGCTTTCCCCACATCCTCCATAGACTGTCATGCCTCTTCAAGGGTATGGTCATTTCTACATTAATTTCTGTTATACTGAAAGTTTCATAAGAAATACAAATCATGAATCCCTGAATGTACCATTACCCCGTGGGGTGTTTACTCATCGATCTTACTTATCTTGCTTTTTTCTCCATTTCGGCTGCCTTTTCTAGTCCACACAAGCTCCGGGAAATAAGAGGCTGGGTTGGAAAGCTTCCACCTGGCACTCTGGACGTGTCTACTTTGATTATTATTCAATAATTCCAACCAGTCACACATAATGTAATGTGATTTATGGCATGTTGAGTGATAATGCTGAAACATGCATTTATCTCAGCAGTTAAAAATCAGTAAAAACAAGAACAAGAAAATAATATCCTCACCCACATGAAGTAAATCCATTACTCTAAATACTGTATGTATTTCCCAGGCCCTGAAGATAGAGTCCATCTTCCTTATTTTGTTGACGAAGTACAAAGGTGGTTCTTTTTCTTCTTAAAATGTTCCAGAATTGTCAGTTATAGTGCAAAGCCTCTAAAAGCTTAAGTAGTGAGGGAGCCAGGAACTCTGTTAACACTTATTTATTCAAAATAATCGGAAAAGGCAACTGACTTTTATTCATATATCTTATCAAACCTTCAGAATCGTCATCTTTGAAGGATGTGCTGTTGTCTTAATGGCATAAGGGGAAAAAAAAAAAAAGCTAAAACTGCTCCAGCTACAACTCTTGGGTAACTGCTGACAGATCCGTGTCATCACCGACTCCCTCCTTCCGACATCGGAAGGGAAATGCATATGCTAAGTAGGGGGGCTTGTATATAATATGCTCAGCTTGGGAGCATGTGGGGGGCTCAGTCGGTTAAGCCCCGAACTCTTGATTTGGGCTCAGGTCATGATCTCAGGGTCGTAGGATGAAGCCTTGGGTCTACTCTCTCTCCCTCTCTCTCTCTCTGCCCCTCCCCCCACTCATGCTCATGCTCTCTCTCCCTCTTAAAAAAAATGATCATGATGATAATAATAATAATATGCTCAGCTTGGCCATCACAAATGTATACACTACCCATCCTATGCCTAATATCATGGCAACAGCAGGACTAGATATGCCCGGTCTATATGAGTATACACACACACACACACACGCACACACACACACACACACACACACTCAAGCAAGATGGATGTTTGTGGAAAGGAAAAGTTAAGAACCAACTTTTTTCTCTCTTTTTTTTTTTTTCATAAAGGAAGAAATCAGGAGCTGAAGAGAGTTTTACATTATCCATATAATTACTGAACCTGCCCCCTTCTTTCTGCCTGGGCAGAACTAGCTGTGTGGGACCAGAGAATGACAGACCCTTAAAGGCTTAATTGGTATCATATTGCCGGAAGTCGCTGCTAGTTGTTAAATGTTATTGCACTTTCCTTCTCTCCCTGACATTTCTTTTTCTACCACTGCTAATTGCCCAGATAAGTTTTCTCTAATGACACACCTTTGTCCTTCACCTTACTCAACGGTGTGAAGGAAATAAAGAGAAGACCCATGGAAAACAGGCGAGACATTGTACACTGAAGGTTGGTAATATATGATACTGTCATTTCAATTCTCTCATGACCTTTGTGGTACATTTTATGCAAAGAATAATGAACAAAAATATCTTAGAGAAATTTCCTGAACTTCTTGTCCTATACACATAGACATCTTCTTGCGATATTATGAGGGGTGAGAGGGGGTAGAGAAAATCAAGAAAGGGACTAAATTCTAGGAAGTGTCCTTATAATGGAGTCCATTCGGCAATTTAGCAAATAAATCTCTTTACCCAGATCCAAAAGGAAGCTGGATTATGGTGAATTCTGTTCTGTGGGTAAAGTATTAAAATGAGCTCTTGAAGTATGCTCATTTTATACAAATCTATGGACTCGAGTCAGCAGGGATATAAGCAAATTCCAATCTTTCTTGGTCCTTCTGTCTTGGGAACTCTTCCTAGGAATTACCAATTTTCACTGACTATGATATGACCTCTTTGGCCACCTGCCTTCAGTTTTACAAGAACAGTGATTATAACTTGCCCATGAACTCAGTCTGCAGCCTTTATCTGCCTCCTGCCACCCCAAGGTGGGTGGAAGGAGAAACTAGAAAGATTCAGAATGATCGGGAACTGTCCACAAAGGAACAGACTGAACTTTGAAGAGCTGACCCTGGAGCCATCCCTGCTCCAAGGCAACAAGTGATGTGGGGAACGTGGGGAGAAATGGATCGTAACCCTCTATCTCAAATTTGCTTTGTAATCTCAGATGCTCTTTTATTTCCAGTGGAGCAATGGTGCTGGAGAGACAAGAATAGGGAACGGTGAATCTCAAGCCCTTCTATTATTTATTAACTGGATGACCCTGTTGCCTCACTGAAGGATACCATCTTTCTCTAGAAAAGGAAATTAATATCACCCACCCTAACTGGGCAGTTGTGGAGTTCCAAATTCTCTGTGGAGGTGAATGTGCTATCCACAGTGCTGTCAGTGGACTGAAGTCAACTTTTGGAATGCAGAGATTTGCAAGGATATCCTTTTTTCTCTGAGACTTTCCTCAGAGAAAATAAAAGTAGATAATAAATACATTGCGTTCAGTAGCAATAACGTAGACCTTCAATAAAATCGCCTTTTATTGCTACAGAAGCTATTCTGGGCTAACTCTACTCTAAGAAACCATAACCCACAAACACAAGAATTCATATAGGAAAAAAAATCAACTCCGGACCCCAGCATACATATTACTTTTGAAATGTCAAAGGCCTCTGAAAATTTCAGGTGGTGAGTTATGGCACATAAGGGTTCTTGAATCACTCAGATTCCCAAGAATTCTCTCTGGACCCTGTACTTTACTCATTAATTACAAAAAATATGGCATTGCACGCCACAGTAGCAGCTCCGGAAGTGTCTTTATTTGATGTGTGAAGAAGAAAAATGATCATTGATACAGGTCTCATCTGTGTGTTTCTCTCATATAATGCAATCCCTGAATGGGCCCTACAACGTTCAGTGGTGTCACTTTACATCTTATTTATGCCCTATAAAAAAAGGGAATTCGGGTAATGTGATGTGTGTGCTGAGCAAAATGACCAAACTATCAGCTTTATACAATAATTCCCGTAGTCTAAACGGTATATATCAAGGCATTTTGTCCCTGTGAATTATATTGTCAAGGCCCCCCGTGTGGTCTTCCCTTTGTAGTGGGCTTGTTCATAAAGCTTTAAGCTGTTTGTGTTTGCAGAGGAGAGAAGATGAATAAGATATTACAGTTGTATGGGAAAATTCTTACTCTCAGCAAAAACTAGCCTATTTATGGGACAATCTTAAAGGGCGAGGTATTTTTCATTCTGACCTTTAATGGCACACACACAAAAAATCAATGTAGATGGTTTTTCATGGAGGAAAGTGTGGATTTTCACTTCAGAGCCAATTTGGACTTGTGTTTGCATCTTTTCTTATTAGAATGAGTTAAGGATAGTGAGTTTCTAGTTTCACCTTTGTACCATGTTTTTACCCACTTACTCCATTTTTTTAAGCGGAGGATGTCACTCAATGGTGGATTGAGATCTTGGCAATGAAAACATCGCCCAGGTCCTTCAAGGGCATTGGGCCAAGGTCAGAACATGCTGCCTCACTTTCAAATGACAGCAGAAAGCTGAGAAGACTGTTTTCTCCCCCATCAAATGCAGTACTCTTAGGACCTAGCTTAGGTGTTCAGGTCGGGGACTGGGGCGGCGGAGTGGGGGGAGCCTGAATGATGTAAAGTAGAAGACGAGTTTGTTTACTTGTTTAATGAAGTCCTCGTTATTTCTAAAATGAATTATACTTCGAATTATCAATGAAATAAAAGTAAATAACTCACACTCAGATAGCATCAAATCTGGTCAATTAACCCACCTATTTGGAAATAGCTAATTGCCATTGCTGATGAGGTTTTGGGAAAGTGAGAGGCTCGTTCATTGCCATGGTGGCAGCAACTGGGAGGGCCATTTATGCTTTCTGACCCACTTCTAGAAATTCATCCTATGGTAGTAATTCAAATTGCAGCACAAAGCTATAAATGTTAAAGTATTTACCGCCATTATTACCTCTGGCTGTAGAATTTAAATAGACTTGTGAATCCAACAATAGGGGAATAGTTAAATTCAATTTAGTAGTTTAACTGCATAGAATACTATAAAGTCATTAAAAAAGTTATGAATACTATGTAACAGCATGGAAAATATCCACGATGTACTATTAATTGAAAAAGCAGAATATAAAGTTATTATGATTGCTATAATTACAACTACATAAAATACGTGTTCCAAGACTGAAAGAAGACGTAACAAAAGTGATTAGAAAAAAGTTTTGTGGTGGTCAGACTAAAGGCACAATTTTTCAACATTATACTTCTTTTAGTGACTTTAAAATTATTAAAAATTTTGGGGCTAGGGGAGAGATTTGAGTCAGCTAAACGGCCCTTGGATGAAGTCCAGCAGTTACTTAAAAATAATCTCTCTTTCTAACTTTCCAGCCTCTGGGGCAAGACTATCTGCTTTAAAAACTGGACTCTACCCATCTCACAAGAAATGCCGGGCAAGTCATTTAACCCTGGGGTCCTTAGTTTCCCACCTTAAAATGGAGATGCTATCCATTCCTATGTCATAAAATTACTGTGCGGATTAATAATTTTATACAAGTAAATAGTCTGATACTTAGTAACTGCTTGATACAAGTTAACTATTATTATCATTTCAACAGAGCTTGCCCTTGAATGCTTTGGGGAACTTGGGACTAAGGTTACCATGGCAAGCGGCTTAATTTAATTTTAAATAATGAACGCTCCTTCCTTTAGAGTGGTGGGATGCCGTAGGAAGCGGAGGGTAATTACACAGAGGTGTCATTCATAACATGTCACCAGTTTCTTACACATCCGTTAGCCAAAAGTAGCATGGATGGACCGAAATAGTCAAGAAAACTTTTCGCAAGGCTCATTTAGCCAAAGGCATGATCTATGACAAGATAAACAAAAACGGAAATCTCTTTATACTCCACCTGGGAGTTGCGGAATAAAATTACAGATGCAAATTAGGCTCACAGTCTGAAAACGCCCCAGTCTGTTCTGGTTGGCCTTATTGCGCTGCGTCTCTGCCCTCAAACTGCCATCATGTGTGTGGCCTTTTTTGATGACACTGATTAACCTCATTTTTAATGCATGGCTCCGTGGGTGGAAACAGACTCACGTCAGACATTTGTCGTCAAAGCAACCGGACAGCACTGCAGCATTGAGGATGGGAGATGGTTCTTTCTCAGCGATTTACAACCCAGTACTTTTTGTAGTTCCCACCACCAGATGGGTGTTTTATTTCTTCCTGGATTTGTAGGACACAATGCTCAGGTCTGGATGGATCGTGTCCTTTATCCCCTTGTCTCCAAACAGTGGACTTCACACAACGAGGCTTTTCTTTTCCCCCGAACGAGTAAGACACTACACTATCTTAGGCTAGTCGCCTCCTTCATTTATTCACTTAGAAGAAACTTGAACGAATGAAGGTGGGGTGCAGAGGGGAGTGGAAGGGGGAGAAGGACACTGATATATAAACAATTTCATAATATACAATTCTTTTTTACCTCTTGCACTGGCAAAAATCTAAAAAGTTCGATGCTATGCTCTGTTGGCAAGGCTGTGGGGAAGCGGGCACTTACATATTTCTGGTGTGAATATAAATTTGTACAACCCATATGGAGGGCTTTTGGCAATAACCACAAAAATTATAAATGCATGTACCCTTTCAGTCAGTAATTCCATTTATGGGAATTTATTCTACAAGGAAGCTCGCACCCTTGTGACATGATGTGTACGCAAAGTTATTCATCGCAGGATTGTTTATCATACAGTAGATGGGGGGGTAAACAAATGTCCATCAATATTATGCAGCTTAGAAGGAAAGACAACACAAAATAATAAGGACAGATTTTCAATATATGTTATCAAGTGGAAAAGGCATGAAAACAATACATGTGACATTCTTTCTATAAAAAGAGAGGAAGATAGAAAATATATTTGAATTTGCTTACTTTTACAGTAAAAACTCTGGAAAATACATAAGCACCTAATAGTTATTTCATCTGGCTAAAGGTAGAATTGAATAGCTAAAGGACAGATGTCTGAGGAGAAACAACTTAACTGGATTAGTGTTTAATGGAAATTTGAATAGCACTATTCAGAAAATAATATTTATCTATGTGGAGCTAGAATTTACTCTCAAGCAATGTGATGGCCACCACAAAAGTATCCCAAGCCACTCTTCATTTGCGGTCCTCGATCGTTTTTATGAGTTCAAGGACTCGTCTCTTGCTGGCTTGTTGAGATCCTCCTTACTAAGTGCCTACTGTATGCACTGCACTGCCATCAGCACCTAACATGCACCCAGAAACAAATGACATTCTCTTTCTAGCCCCAAAGCACAGTCAGACTCTGGATCCTATCACTCAAGCAAACCTCACTTGGTCCCTGATCTGATCTCAACAGAGGCATCTCTCAGGGGAGGCCCTGAAAGGAGCACATGGAGGCCCCTAGACTTTTCCCTCCTCCTTCAAGTCCAGGAGCACCTAGAGATAAAATCATCAAGAGACGGGATTTCTGGATTTGGGGAGAGAACAGGAGGAACCATTTCCAAAACTCGCGAAGTCGGGCTACCGAGCGAAGTCTGGGAATGCGCTAGAGTCACTTATTGAAAAAGAGGATGCCACAGTCTTCCCACCCTTCAAGAGCCAGGAGGCAAGTGGGAGCAGGTGCACAGGACTGTAGGCACCAGGTGCAACAGACATGGAGCCAGACCTTCCAGAGTGTTCCTGTCTGCGCGGGGTATAGGATTGTCCTTATCTCTGGTGGTTCTTCCCCAGTAGAGTCTCCTCTGTCTTATTCAGGGACCATCCCAGGGGCCTCAGTCCTAACACAGCTTAAGGGATCCCTACTTTCTTGCCCCCCAGAGCTTGGCCCACCCCACAGGCACTCTACAGGTTGGCTGATACCCACCTCCAGCCCAGCCACGACCAAGGCCCAGCTTCAATCCTATTGTCCTACTTCTTCTCCATTGCAGAGTACGGCCCATGAAGTCACCGTCTCTGGAGCACTGAATGAGTTGTGTCTATCACTCCCACTGAAAGTGAGCATCTTAAGTAGTTCTTATTGCAAAAGATGTTGCAGAGTTCATGGAATTTATTGCCTATTGTCTAAAAATCTCAGAAATCCTTGGGTCTTCTCCCAGTACCGCCTTGCCTCCCAGACCTGTTTGCCCATTTTCATCTTCTTGGATGTTGTATAACCGGTAAAAACTAGTAAGGTTGGCAAGCAACTAGAACACCAGCCTTTAAAAAAGGTGTGTTCAATACCTGTGGGGCCTGACCATAGGGCTTGACTGTCCCTGGCCCATGTACGGCCGTGGGGTGAAATATCAGAAATGACATCTCAGCCAAAGGGCAGACATGTGTCCTTGTGGCCCTGAGTTTAAAGGAAGGCCAGAGCAGCAAGGATCTTGGGGAGACTGAATTGTCACCCAGGAAACTTTCATGTGAGAGGCCCAGAAATGTTTCATCTGAAGACACATGGAAGGGTCTCAGGCATGGCCTAGGGAAGAATTTAACAAATTACATAAC